>NC_074678.1:19751317-19888074 GCF_029448725.1 Salvelinus fontinalis | reverse complement strand
AGACTGTCTGGACAAGTCAGAATGTATAGTATAGTGTTTTCCAACCTGAGAGACATCATCATCTCATGAGCTTCCAGTATTGTTTGCCGCAGTGGAATTAGGTAGGATGGGCCTAGTAGCAGTATCATAGATCACTGCTCTATTTGTTCACTATTAGGCTACAGGAACTCACATTGGAGGTGAATGCTTCTAACTTACAAGAATCACCTTAAGCACCTTAATCACCTATGAACCAACCCGATTCCTACTTGCCTCCTTTCCTCTCCATTTCCCCGCCTCTAACGACGCTGTGGAGGTCCTTGACAAAGAGTGCGTCCCGTATGGCACCCTATTCTCTATAAAGTGTGCTGCTTTTCGCATAGGGCTCTGTTCATAATGAGTGCACTATATTGGGAATAGGGTGCCATTTGGGATGTAGACAAAGCGTTGGGTAATTAAAGCAATAACACAGGGAGGATGTTGTTGATGTCATCGATAAAGATTGGTAGCGAGGCACCGCTCTGTGGTGTGTGTCGGAGAAGAGGAGCGTCAGGCTCTACCCGTACCCTGCATCCCTCCACCCGACACTCTCCTTTCATCTTCTCCACTCAGACATGAAAAATTCATCCAAGACCTGCAGAAATATTTATTGTGAAATCTTAGTATGGAGAAGTGGTAGCACTGAAAAATGTATGTCCTCATTTGGCCTCCAACAGCTGTGGTCCCCTTAATTAATTTGATTGCTCACATCATACAATAAATTCATTGATACAATATTTACCTGACCTTTTCCTCTTTCCCTGTTCCCAGCTCTACCAGGACTGATCAGATAGTCAAAGATAAGAAGATATTATCCTCCAAGCCTTGTCTCTTCCCAGCTCTACCAGGCCTGATCTGATAGACACACATGAGAAGAGGCTAGCCTTCAAGTCTTGTCTCTTCCCAGTTCTACCTGGACTGATCAGATAGACACACACGACAAGAGGCTAGACTCCAAGCCTTGTCTATGAATAGTAGTGTTATTCTTTTCCTAGTCCTCTTTCGTTCTCTGTCTGATTATTTCATAAATAAGCAGATACATCCCTCTCCTATGGGACAATTGCTGTTGGTCCAGAGGTGTCCTTTATCATACAATGAATTTCTCACAACAGACTAGCATGTATTCTTATACAATACTAGTGCATTTCCATGCTTTACATGTGTGAGTATGACCATACTCATACTAGCGGCGTGCATTTGATACATAATCCTAGTGTCAGACTTTTCATTATGCTTTACCTGAGATTATGGGTTGGATTATCATCAGAGTGTGACCATACACACAGTGTATTATGTATTTTGTTATTATGTACTGTATAAAGGATTACATGGCTTAGGCCGGGTGGAGGTTTATCAAGGTGTTGATATAGCATTCTTCTGCAAGGGGATTGTGATATCCTAGGCTGCACACATTGGCAAACACACACGCACGCACGCACACTTCTTGATTAGACAGTGTTACAGTAATCCTCATAGTAGAACAACACAGAGATGACATACTACTCTACAGCCCCATAAGAGACGTTTAGCTCCTAGTGACTCCTGTGTGCAGAAGCAACCTTCCTTCCTTAACTCCCCATGCTGCTCACGCACCACACCGCACAGAATAACAGTCAACTCAAGTCTTGGCTCTGACTAAAGAGAGCAGGTTATAGCCTAGCTGTGTCTCTGTCTGAAATTCCCAAATACAGTACCTTCTTTTCTATTCCCTCCCTAATCAATATCAAAAGCAACAAAATGCGGGTGAGGGGAAGATGCAGACGACAACAAGGCGTAAGCTAACAAATGCGTGTCTGTTTAGTGGGGGAGAGAATTAGAGCTTGGTTTCGTCTTCCTCTCCTTACCTGTCCTTATCTGTTTTAGCTCTCTTAATGAGAGCTCCTCTATTCTCGGTCACATCACATTTGTTTTATACCAGTCCCTTTGAACAGCTGAGATTTATTGAGCCCCCTTTGATCATGGAATCCTTCTGAATTCTAAATCAGAAATGAGACTCCCCTCCCCTCGAAATATCTCTTGCTAGGTCGTCTCCTCATTTTCTGCGACTATTTTGTTTGTTTACTATATACAAACCAAACGATGCCAGGAAGAAGGGGTTAAAATGAAACAGAAAGAAGAGAAAAAATGAAAAACATTAGATAAAGAGAACATGAGAGACATGGGAGAGCCTGGGAGAAAGGAGAGAGCCCACGTGGGTTGTGTACATTTTCTTCATTTATGTTTATAAATTTAACAAAGAGAGAGGAAAGGGAGTTGAAAGGAAAAATTGAAAGAGAAACTTTGCCACCAGACGCAGTGGCGGCACGCCTGCCTACTTTGCTTTTCTCTCATTCCCTTTTTTTGAAGGCGGCGTGCGTTTTCTAATGATGACCGTTGGCATGCTGTGACACCTGGGACGTCCCCCAGTATCCACGGAGGATGATGGAGGCTGATCAAAATTAGCTCATTCTCATTTCAAACAGAATTTGGCCCGGCCCCTGATCACAGTGAAACACATAGATAGCCTGGACCCTGGGCCCCTCATGGTCCTGCAGAACTGGAGTAGAGAGACACGCATCAACCAGAGAATTCTCCACACGGTTGGAGGGAGCAGAAGGCTCTCCCCTGGAGAGGGTGGCGTTGCAACGGAGGGAGCAGGGGGAAGACGGTACAGTGACATGGCTATGGGACACCAGGGGTCTGGATGTTCTCTGGCTGTTATTCCCTGTTAAAAGATTTAAACCATCGGGTATGATAGGTCCCTTTGATGTTTGCTAAGCATAGAGCCAGGGTACAAGAGAGAGACTGATAGAGAGAAAGAGAGGGAAGGAAGGAAGGAGGGAGGGAGGGAAAGAGAGGTGAGGTGGTGAAGGGGTGAGGCAGGGGGAGGTTACCAGGAGGCAATCATCTTTATCGGAGCCATAAGCAGGAGGAAGAGGGGTAAGGATGGTGGAAGAGGGTGGGAGAACCCCTGTCTCAGTGCAGCCACTCCAACAAAGGAAAGATAAAAGCGATGAGGTTGAAGCCAGGGCCAAGGCTGACTGTGAAGCAGAGTGAGAGAGAGAGAGATTACTGGCACAGAGGAGAAGTTGTGGTGCTTCTAACCACTCCTGCAACTTGTGCCTTTTTAAATCCAACTTTGACTTTAATTTTAGAAGGAGGTAGAAGAGGGGGTGGTGGATACGGCTGTGGTCTTCATCAGTATCAATGGTATTTTGGTCGGCTAATATACAGGGAGAGAGAGAGGAGCCTGAAACCTTATGGGAAACTCACCTCTCGCCTCTCTCTGCTGACACAGGCTCATTAGCTTTACAAGGTAAACTATTCACCTAGACAGGCTCTAGGCACAAGGTAGTCACGTCCGCAATTCGCCAGTCTGTAATAGCATGACCCTCACAGATACACACAAGTCCTCTCATTCCTCATTTTCTACAACTCACAACTGAATACTGCTTGTCAGTATTCAAGAGTATGTTCAAACCCCCTATACCTGGTATGTGTATGTCTGTGTTTGCGCGTGTGCGTGTGCACGCAAGTGTGTGTACCTTACTCATGCAGTGTTTGGGAGACAGATGGAAGCCAGTCTCAGCAAAGGGAATAGTAAAGATCTGAAAGTGTTTAAGCAACAATTAAAATCTTTGATGGTTTAATCTGTTCACATCAAAAGCAACAACCCTACTGTTTGATTTTCTTTTGATGACACAGAGTATAAAAACTGATCTGCCAATTGTCAGCAAACACAGAGCTTTGTAGAGAAGAGGCAGAAGGCAGAAGGCAGAAGACTGTGGAAAAGGATTAAAGGCCCAGTGCAGTCCAAAACAAGATTTGCATGTGTTTATCTATATTTCCACACTATGAGGTTGGAATAATACTGTGAAATTGTGCAATTGATGACAATGCCCTCCCCCTGGGCACACACTGGTTGAATCACATTGTGTCCATGTAATTTCAATGAAATGACGTTGAACCAATGTGGAATAGATGTTGAATTGATGTCTGTGCCCAGTGGGCTTTTAGTGTAAGAGCTGTTTGAAAAGGCCGCCTGAAATATCTGCCTGTTAATAGACCAATAAGAAAGAGTTCCAAACCTCTCTGCCAATAACAGCTTGTTTGCAGTTTTGCCCTCCCCACTCAGACCGAGCAATATTCTTGCTTGATAAATCGCCCTTGCTAAGAAGCAATTTTTGTTTATTTCTGACCATTTTGATTGAAAACAATCACACTAAGGTACTTAATTGTTACCCAGAAATGATTTGATATTGAGATAAAAACGTTTGCATTGGGCGTTTGAGCAAGCAACCAGAAGAAAAGAGCATAACTCCAATTGAGTTTGAATGGAAAGCCTGTTGATGCAAACTACTTTAGCAACACAAAAATGTGCTAACAAAAATCACCAAAAAGCAATATAAGCCAAGAAATATATATTTGTATGGAATCCAGAGTTTCTATTAAATTATAAAGACATTAAGAATAACAAAATCAGTTATCTGTGGGTTCTGCAAATTCATATTTAGTTATTATATTGTTGTCTATGTCTGTGCTGATGTGGTAAAGCTTGATTTTCCCTCTCTCTTCCGATGTCCTGTTGAGATATATTAATCTATTAATTACACATTCGAAAGCACAATGGAGTGTTGTGAAGCTTGTAAGAAAGAGGCAGAGATACACATTGGAGTGATTATTACACCAGTTAGGGCTGGGCTGCCATCTTGTTTTATTGGGGCTAATACTCTAGTCAAATATTTGTCTTCTTCTGGGAGTTTCTTGCCAAAGAAGAATTTATTATCCACATAACATTAAAGGACAAAAGTCTATCAGGGTGCTTCCCAAATGGCACCCTATTTGCTATATTATGGAATACTTTTGACCAGAGCCCTGTGGGCCCTGGTCTAAAGTAGTGCACTATATAGGGAATAGGGTGCCATTTGGGACAGTCATTCAGACTGCCTAACGAGCGGTTCCTCTAACCTATGTTCCTGTTCTCCCTCCGTCTTTGTGCATGTTCATTAGGAAGTTAATCACAGGAGAGGCTTCTCCTCTTTTTCCCTGTTCGTGCGCAGGATTAGTGGAGTCAGGGAGGTTTTCTAAAACTCTGACAGGGCTTTTCTCTGGGCTGGGGTATCACTACTTTTAAAATCATTACTTTTCTCCAAAAAGTCTCTCTCTCTCTCCCCACAGGGAAACACATTAATTTACACAACTGCCCTTTTATTTGAAGATACCATCAACCACAGACACATCAGTAACAGCAGCAGAGCCACAAACATCCTCATATCCATGCATTTTCTAACTCAGAGTGTGGGACAGTTTTTTTCTATTTAGTTATATCTGTATATTGGGTTTCAAAAGGAGTTTGACAGTACTTTCCACTGCATAATTAGAAAAAGTGTTTTCACTGCAAAGGGGCTTTGGAGAGATTATGCGTTGTTTTTAATATAACATATACCTGGTCTAATTTACACTTCCTTTGTGCAATCACATTCACAAAATCCCATTCCAGCATGCTTGGGGTTGACGACCCTGTGCTCTGGAGATTTGCAGCTGCGTGCAATATGTTTACATTCGTCTAAAAGCTGTGTAAATTGAATTCTCCTGTATGTTCCCGACGGTGACTGTTGGTGTAAAGTGGTGTGTACAGAGTTGTACACTACACAGCCTTCCTCTGGGACACAAAACCTCCCTGTTGTTCCATCAAGCCTCCAAACGGAGGGAGGGAGAGATGGAGGAGAGGAGAAAATAATCAATGAATCACATGCCATCCATCCAGCATCCAGGAAAACACTGTACAGACCTAAATAAATTTGACAACTGGGATGAAAAACAGGAGAAAGCTCCTCTGGATATCAGTTTGTGTTTCTTTGTTCTTCACATGGCAGAGGAACAACGACCAAATAGGGAGTAATTGAATTCAAAGTGCTTATTTTCTCCTATGTCTTCTCTTTCTAATGCAGCCCACACCCCCGAGCCCTCGGGGCGAGACCAGCACAAACCGCATCACATCAGAAGGTGACATATCAAAAACTGTGTCACAAAATCACAAGAAAGGCTGTAATGGCTGCCAGAGACGTGGCAGCAGGCAGTAGTTCAGGGTGTTTCTAGTCTAGTGGGCTCTGTTCTATCGCTCCCTTGCCCATTGGGGTTGTAGGGAAATCAGAGGGAAAGCTAGCTCTGCTCTGCTCTGCTCTCAAGCCTGCCAAACGAACGTGGCATCGGCGGGATTTGATGTTGATGGCTTAGTGACAGTTAGGATGAAGGATGGTGGTTAGTGTTGAACACGAGACTCAGGGCTGATCAATGGGACCTCTCAGACAGATAGGCCTGTGTGCAGCCGACTCGCCGAGTTATAGGATGATTCCTCCATGCTCTTCAAAAAGCCCCCCCCCCCCATTTCTCTCCTTTCTCACCCTCTCTCCCCTTTTCCTACCCCACAACTCCCCCCGTCTCTCACTGTAACCATCCCTTTCTCTTTCTCTCTTTCTTCCACCTCCAAAAGCATTAAATGACAAATCCATGCCCCCAGTACAGAAAGATATTGGCCCGCTGTCTAGTTCGTCTCCTACGGCATTGCATGAGTCAGCTGCATTTTCTGATAGACGTGCTGCTGAGCTAACATCAGGACCAAAGACCGTCAAAACAATAAGGAGATAACAGTGGTATGGAAGACCGTCCATCCACAATAATATTCCTCCACCAGGGGACATTATGTCCATTTTGAAGACAGTGGTTTGTTTCTCTCTAACTTCAGGTTATTACTGTACGTTGATAAACTGACATTTTTGCCATCTGACATTTTTGCCATCAAATACCTCGTCACTCTTTGTGCAACGGACTTTGAACGGTAGTTACGTTCGTTTTCCATCATCAAGATCATGTTCCTTTGTCAAGAGAGATGAGATTCTTCTTAAAGATCCTTAAAATGGCCTCCTGTAACTGGTCAAAAGGCCCTTCATCAAAGCATTGTGGTAAAGGCCAGGGATGAGTATTGGTGAGACCAAAGCCTCCAAGAGATGCTACTGTAGCATGATGGCAGGTCCTGGGGGTCCAGGGAAGTATCACAGCGCGTAGTCACAGAAGAAGAGACACTTTAT
Organism: Salvelinus fontinalis; assembly: GCF_029448725.1. Classification (NCBI taxonomy): domain Eukaryota; kingdom Metazoa; phylum Chordata; class Actinopteri; order Salmoniformes; family Salmonidae; genus Salvelinus; species Salvelinus fontinalis. The sequence goes on along the minus strand of NC_074678.1, from coordinate 19,880,989 downwards.
GGATCAAATGCCAGCAGCCATGTGAAATGAAAGGGAAAGGCGTGCGACGAGGCAAGCGGCTTCTCCCACTTAGAGTTCAGCTGCAGAGGAAGAGAGGGTTTTATTGTGGATGTACTAGAGAGGCAGCCCAGGTCAGGAAGCAATCACAGCTCTGACAACTAGCAGACACCTAGCCCAACAGGTAGAGGCCAGCGTCGCCCATACGAGATGTCCTTCTCTCTGGACCACCAGTGGAGACTAGGGGCCAAAGGGATAGTAGAAGGCCACCGTTCCATCGCTGACCGTGGAAAAGACCCACAAGAGTCTTTTCTCAAAGCAGAAAAATAGGGCCTGTCAATGGGTTTCCATGTTAGTCTATAACTGACAAACATATCGGAGGGGAAAGTTCATACACGGACGTGAATCCAGGGTTTGAAAGGAAAGCTGAATACATATTGTACGTCACTGGATCTTTAAGTAAGCATGGCTATGTTGACTTGATAAAACTCCACCTTCAAAGCTACCGTTTATGTATGTCAAAAAATGACCTGATATAGCCTTCTCTCACAGAAGAGACAATCAAACCCCATGCAGCATATGGCAGTATGTTGAGACAGACCAGGCACAGAGACAGACCAGCACAGAGACAGACCAGGAACAGAGACAGACCAGGAACAGACAGACCAGCACAGAGACAGACCAGGCACAGAGACAGACCAGCACAGAGACAGACCAGCACAGAGACAGACCAGCACAGAGACAGACCAACACAGAGACAGACCAACACAGAGACAGACCAGCACAGAGACAGACCAGCTCAGAGACAGACCAGCACAGAGACAGACCAGCACAGAGACAGACCAACACAGAGACAGACCAGGCACAGAGACAGACCAGCTCAGAGACAGACCAGGCACAGAGACAGACCAGGCACAGAGACAGACCAGCACAGAGACAGACCAACACAGAGACAGACCAGCACAAAGACAGACCAGCTCAGAGACAGACCAGCACAGAGACAGACCAGCACAGAGACAGACCAACACAGAGACAGACCAGCACAGAGACAGACCAGGCACAGAGACAGACCAGTCACAGAGACAGACCAGGCACAGAGACAGACCAGGCATAGAGACAGACCAGCTCAGAGACAGACCAGGCACAGAGACAGACCAGGCACAGAGACAGACCAGGCACAGAGACAGACCAGGCACAGAGACAGACCAGGCACAGAGACAGACCAGGCACTAGCCCATTCAGGTTCCAGCCATTATGCTGCTGCCATCCCTTAAGAGCAAACCATTCATTAACAAGGGCTAATTAAAAGCAGGACTGAGACTAATGTTCCCTCTTCCCTCTCCCAGGGATGGGAACTAGGACTTGGCAGGGCTCAGGCAGGGTGACATACTGTAGAGGCTAGACTTCAACAGCGCTGAACATGGATCCTCTGAACAGCCATTAACCCTGACCTCTGCCAGGCCTGGCCATGGACAGATCTCCCCTCAGGCTTACATCTGGCCAGGACTGGACCAGTACAAAACCACCCACCAAATCTCAGTGGGCAGGCTGCACTGGAACACTGCTGCATAGCCTACGTGCAGACTGGTAGCCGAGCATGGGTCTGAGAGGAGTAGGCTAGCTAATTGTCTGGCATGGGTCTGAGAGGAGTAGGCTAGCTAATTGTCTGGCATGGGTCTGAGAGGAGTAGGCTAGCTAATTGTCTGGCATGGGTCTGAGAGGAGTAGGCTAGCTAATTGTCTGGCATGGGTCTGAGAGGAGTAGGCTAGCTAATTGTCTGGCATGGGTCTGAGAGGAGTAGGCTAGCTAATTGTCTGGCATGGGTCTGAGAGGAGTAGGCTAGCTAATTGTCTGGCATGGGTCTGAGAGGAGTAGGCTAGCTAATTGTCTGGCATGGGTCTGTCTGAGAAGAGTAGGCTAGTGGATTGTTTGAGTTTGCAAAACCGACCAATTCTCCATCAATTTTGTGGCTTTACTGAATGGTATTACTACAATAACATATACACTGAGTGTACAAAACATTAGGAACACCTGCTCTTTCATTGATATCCAGGTGAAAGCTATGATTCTTTATTGATGTCACCTGTTAAATCCACTTCAATCAGTGTAGATGAAGGGGAGGAGACGGGTTAATAGATTGATTTTTAAGCCTTTAGAGAATCAAAACACGGATTGTCTATGTGTGCCATTCAGATGGTGAATTGGCAAGACAAAAGATTGAAGTGCCTTTGAATGGGGTATTGTAGTACGTGCCAGGCGCACCAGTTTGAGTGTGTCAAGACTGCAACGCTGCTGAATTTCTACGCTCAATAGTTTCTTATGTGTATAAACGATGGTCCACACCCAAAGGACATCCAGCAGCTGTGGGAAGCACTGGAGTCAACGTGGGCCAGCATCCCTGTGGAACGCTTCGACACCTTGTAGAGTCCATGCCCTGATCAATTGAGGCTGTTCTGAGGGAAAAAGGGGGTGTAACTCAAGCTTAGGAAGGTGGTCCTAATGTTTTGTACACTCAGTATAGAAATCTAAATTAAGCAGAAGCTCACTAAAACAATCAGAGCTTTTTCTATCTATTCTTCAGAGCAAAATAAAGTGCTGCACCTTGTACGTTTGAGACAGACAGCAGTAGATGGGTGGTTTCACATTTAGAGAACTTTTTTAGAGAACTGATTTGAAAAATCACTCAGTCTCTTTCTGCTCACATTGCAAGAGGTCTCAGTGAGGAATGCCAGTGCATTCACAATGCTATTTTGGGACACAATCTCATAGTATATCAAACACATGTACTCATAGTCAGAGCATAGCATTACATCTCAAATCATGAAACCATGGAAGCGTGGCAATGATTATGCATCTTCTTCGTAACAAATTCAAGATATTCTCACTCCAGATGCTTATGTTTTAAAATCATTCTCTGGTCACCCTGTGGCTCTGACATTGATAAGAATATGATGTTGTATTGTGTGTCTATCCTTTTTGGCTGTTTTTAATGTACTACGAACACTGCGCTTACATCACATGCACATATAAACTCAAAACGGTGTTATGTGCTTTGTAACAGAGATAGAGCTAAAAAAAACTATGTCTGTGGTACTTTACAGTGTTTTATACAGTACTTACAGTACTTCTGCTCCTTAGACAAGCCTTTTGCTTCTGTTTCTCTACGTTGATTCTTGTCTTGACCTTCAGTGAGTACTGAGCAACACCTCTCCAGTCATAGCCAGGCTAGCTCTGTAGTCTCTCTGTGCTCGGAGGAGTCATAAAATATTCAGACTCCATGTTTCCCTCAGACCAGACTGGTGGCGGTGGCTTTGTTAGCCAGGCTGCTCTCTCAGCTCTATGTTGTGTTTCACAACCGGGAGGCTAGCTAGCTGCTTGCTGCTGTCTATGCTGAATTCTCCATAACAGCACAGCTTGTCAATAATCAGTGGTTTGTGGTGGTATTGGTACAGACGATGTGTGGCGTCGACTGCAGTATGCAACTAGCTAGCTCCCTGTAGCGAGACTTAGCTAGTCTGGCTGCATACTGCTGTCCATTCTAGGTGTCGTCAGTGCTCCTTACCATCACAAGCCACTGATTAGTGACAAGCTGTGTTGTGGTTAGTACACTCCCAACACACCTTCCTTCATTCTCTGGTTATCACCAAATGTTTACATTTTATTGGATCACTCCCTCTTTCCTCTCAATCCATTCTTTCCTTTGAGATATTGTCTGTCTTCTGTTTGTGTGATGGTCTGGCTCTCTGGTGTTTGTGTGATGGTCTGGCTGTCTGGTGTTTGTGTGATGGTCTGGCTGTCTGGTGTTTGTGTGATGGTCTGGCTCTCTGGTGTTTGTGTGATGGTCTGGCTGTCTGGTGTTTGTGTTGTTCTATCCATCTGATATTGTTGGATATTGTTGCCCTCTGTGTGGACTTTGTCAATTCATAACCAATGGCGAGGTCGTGAATTATACACTAAGCTAGTCGAGCAGGAGAACAGGCCTGGCTCACAAACCTTGTGAATTCAAAAAGATTGTTGTTAGCCAAGGAATTGAAGCAGGAAACTATCATACAGGGTCCAAGACATAGCAAGAGAACAGGTAAGAATAAAGTATGTACAAAAGCACAGGTAATCTTCAGCCTCGGGTGAAGCTACAATGTTATACCCTCCCAAAAGCCACAATCAATTCTAGGTTTTACTGTTTTGTAAGGTTGTTGTTTTTTGCTCTATTGAAAGATAATGACAGCTTACACTGGACAGCTTGTTCAGAGAGATTATACTGGCCTAACTCTCAGTGGTATTACTGTAGACCCGTCTGGTACATGTCACTAACAACCTACCCGGAAAAACATATCTGGCTTGTTAAAATCTGGCAATACAATTGCCCTTTGATATCAAAGATAGGGATTTGTACATAATGGACAATGGAGAAGCGGGACCCACTCTTCACATCAGGTGACATGACAATAACACACATATCGGCTTTATCCCAAATTATACCCTATTCCCTATTTAGTAGACTACTTTTGACCAGGGACAACAGGGCTCTAGTCAAAAGTAATACACTGTATAGGGAATGCGGGGCTTTTTGGGGCGCAGAAAAATAACATAATATCTTTTACATTCATAACATACAGATGACTTCCAAAATATCATCCAGGATATCTAATCCCAGCATTATTTTCCGAGCATCTCCTCGTTCCTGGAATCATCAAACACAGTCCCATGACTAAAGCCTGTAACAGGGAGAGGAGGAGAAGGCGGTGGTGGATGAGTAGGAGCAGGAGGAGGAAGAGAAGGAGGTGGTGGTGAATGAGGAAGATGATGAGGAGGTGGCAGAGGAGGAGGATGATGAGGTGGCAGAAGAGGATGACGATGAGGAGATGGTAGTGATGGAGGATGATGAAGATGAGGAACAGTGGAAGAGGAGGATGATGAGGAGGTGGCGGAGGAGGAGGAGGAGAGTGTGTACGTGTCTTTCGGTTAGTAGAGGCTGAGCTACAGAGGAGGCGGCAGCACAGACCTAAATCCTTCCCCATCAAACCCTATCTCCCATCCCTCCCTCACCCTCCACCATACCACCTCCATAAGTATAACATTAACCCCAGTCATACCTGTCTGAAGAGCTGCAGGGCGTAAAGCAAAGTGTGTCTATATCTCTCTCTGTGTGTGTGTGTGTGTATATATATTTGTGTGTGTGTATATATATTTGTGTGTGTGTGTGTATATATATTTGTGTGTGTGTGTGTGTGTGTGTATATATATTTGTGTGTGTGTGTGTATATATTTGTGTGTGTGTGTGTTTAGCCCTCCTTATGCATTATTTCTGCCGTCTTCCCTCCTCATCAGCATGGATGGGGATTCAGGTTGTAAACAAGGCCTGAGCTGCCGGTCAACTGATGGGTGGCTGGGTGTCTGCACTGCACCCCTTCTGCCCCCCTGTCCCACTCTACTCTGGACCCTTCTACACCGACAAATGTGTCCTCGTTCCCAAACAAATAGGACTTGCAAGGGCCTCACCTATTTGGAGAAAATATTACTATGGTGGTGCTCACATTATATTCCTAATGTATTCCCAATTATATAGCAATCTAATTGACTAATCATGTATTCGGCTAATTACTTGTGCATCTGTTTAATCTATCTTAGTTGTTATAGATGTGCTATCAACCTGACAAATACTGACAGAGAACACAACATAACAATTCATTAAATGCATTAGTTATGGTGGTCAATTATTTTCTAAAATATGTTACTGGTAGCTAAACTAACAACACATTCTTAAAATAATACACACATGCATGGACACAAGCACTGTTGTGTAGCACAATAATACCTACGCTTTATGCTTTCAATTAAATAATCAGGGTTGGGTAGGTTACTTTCTAAATATAATCGGTTACAGCTACTAGTTACCTGACCAAAATTGTAATCAGAAACGTAATTTTTGGATTATCCAAACTCAGTAACGTAAATGTATTACATTCCGATACTTTTAGATTACTTTCCCCTTAAGAGGCATTAGAAGAAGACAAAAATGTATGTTAAGAATTGAACCACATCTAATGCAGGACAAATCAATGTTTAAGTTTACATAGTGGGTATACATAAATGGATGTTACATTTCCCTTTATGGTTTGGTTATGTAGGCTTCTACTAACCCATCGCTTTCTAAACCATTTAATAATACGATTAAATGGTATATTTACATTAAAAACCAAAGTCTATCAGAATTCCAGTCATTCCAATAAATGTTATACCCCTTGATCTTCAAGAACAAGACTTGGAAATATGGAAGTATAGATTAGCCAAATTGTTTTACCTGAGCATAACCTCAAAACTAAGGACATAATAGCCAGCCCTACTCTGTTGTTTATGATTTTGTTGTCATGGAGGACTGATTGGACTCATTGCTTCGAGTTCAAAAATGAATGCTGCGCTCATGGAATGCCCTGCATAGAGCACTACTGAAAAGTTATGTTTACAAATCAAATCAAATCAAAATGTATTTGTCACGTGTGCCGAATACAACAGGTGTAAACCTTACAGTGAAATGTTTACTTACAGGCTCTAACCAATAGTGCAAAAAAATGTATTAGGTGAACAATAGGTAGGTAAAGAAATAAAAACAACAGTTAAAAGACAGTGAAAAACCGTAGCGATCCTATAAGAGTAGCGAGGCTACATACAGACACCGGTTAGTCAGGTTGATTGAGGTAGTATGTACATGTAGATATAGTTAAAGTGACGATGCATATATGATGAACAGAGAGTAGCAGTAGCGTAAAGAGGGGTTGGCGGGTGGTGGGTGGCGGGACACAATGCAGATAGCCCGGTTAGCCAATGTGCGGGAGCACTGGTTGGTCGGCCCAATTGAGGTAGTATGTACATATGTACATGAATGTATAGTTAAAGTGACTATGCATATATGATAAACAGAGAGTAGCATCAGCGTAAAAGAGGGGTTGGGGGTGGGTTGGGGCACACAATGTAAATAGTCCGGATAGCCATTTGATTACCTGTTCAGGATTCTTATGGCTTGGAGGTAAAAACTGTTGAGAAGTCTTATTGTCCTAAACTTGGCACTCCGGTACCGCTTGCCATGCGGTAGTAGAGAGAACAGTCTATGACTAGGGTGGCTGAGGTCTTTGACAATTTTTAGGGCCTTCCTCTGACACCGCCTGGTGTAGAGGTCCTGGATGGTAGGCAGCTTAGCCCCAGTGATGTATTGAAGCCAGTGATGTACTGTACGTGTGAAAATGAATGCCATATATAGGCCTATTGTTACATTTTTTGTTGGTGACACTTTGATATCTTGATAATCCACAGATGAAACAATAACAAAACGGACGCCTGCCTCTGTTTTGGTAAAAAGCTGAGCGATGGGCCTGGAGAAATGTAACCACTCTCAGATGATTAATAGACAGAGCTATGGATAAAAAAATATATATATCAGCATGAATTAGATTGAGCAATAAAAAAAAAACTTTTATTCCATAGGCTGGGATCCGCACTGTGCAGCTGTTGCAAGAGTGCATTTTTCACTGACTGTCCACTGGTTTCAAAAACAATGATTGATAGGCAGCTTAAACGTATTGAATTCAATCATTATTGGGTTCAAATACACATTTAGATTTGTGAACAGCCATCCACAACAACTACAATGCGCAAGGCCCATGTAGCTAAATGAGAAAGCAACAGTGTGATTCACATCAATGCGCCATGCAGATAACAATAATAAGTGATATCCGTATCATCCTTATCTCCAAGTGTTTATTCAAGATGGATAATCTTTGGATGCCGACAGTAGTCGCACCATTGAAATACATAGATTAGACTGTAGCCTACAAAAACCAATTCCTGCTCTTTTCCCACGATCCATCAAACACATTTGGTCTGACATCATAGCGGTCTCTAACTTGTGGTGGAACAAATTTAAACTTGCACCTTTTTTCAATGCCGATTTGAATGTCATTGAGAAAACAAAGAGGTGTCAAATATTTTTTTACGCAAAAATTCTTTCTGTAATTAGAAGTAGTGCTCGAAGTAATCATCTAGTTTTTCAAAAGTACCTGTAATCTGACTACAATATTTTTGCTGGTAATGTAACGGATTACAGTTACCATTTTTTGTAACCCCTTACATGTAATGGATTACATGCAATCCGTTACTCTCCAACCCTGTAAATAGTGGAAACTGACATACCCCATCTCTGTCCATCTCTAAGCCGGTAAAATTGTGTTTTGGTTACCAACAAGCATATATGTCATTCCTTCCTTAGATCAATGCATTCCTAGAGCTACAATGGTTCGGTATTCACTGCAGTATTTCCCACACCATGCAGCCGCTCAGTCAGTCATACCACCACAATGCGGCAGGGGGCAGTAAAGGACTTAAAACATATTATATTGGATCGTGGTAGACATGGAAGGCCTCAGCACTATTCAAGACACGAAGACCGGAAACCAGACTGACTCAATGTTCTCCTCAGTAAAAGCATTGCTTACACTGATTCCTATAGAAGTCAAGTAGGTTTTTAGTGTGTTACTTTGCATGTTTGGATCTTCTCTAAAACACCTGAAAATAAAACGTATGTGTTGGACTGACAAGGCCGTATGCTACATCGATTTAACACAGCATCATTACGCAAAGAGCATAAAGCCTTTACTTGGCTCAAAAGGACGTTTCCTAATTTTCAACTTCATTGTTTAATGCTTTTGAATACTGTACATTTATACTTAGTTTGATGCTTGTGAATAGTGTACGTTCTGAATAATATACCTTAATTGGCAACAATAGTCCACAATGTATTTATAATAGAGAAGCTCAAAGTTTCCTCATCCAGATGGAAGAAAACTCAGGTCTCATGTTTACCGGTCTAACGGAATGTGAGCAGCGGGTAACCTCTTAGTGAACACTCCATACAAAATATATAATGTTATACTGGACTATAAAATGCAGCTCTAATAATCTGAGAGCGCTCAACCAGCCGCTTGTTTAGCACTGTTTTACTAGAACCCACGCTTTCCCAAAGAGACAAGCAATACAGTATATCCAACCGCCACAAAATCCCCCCTGTGGAAGATATATTTGGAAAGCAGTTTCTTGGCATTTAACCAAATCATTCAATTTTGAGTGTGTCATCATGATGTTTTATTTGACGTCTATTAAATGATGGGTGTTCATGTTTTTGCACCGAAAGATGTCGGCATCGAAGACTCTCCATGAGGCCGATCATGTTAATTTCATAATGTCAATTCCTGGAAAATATATGTACAAAAAGAAATGTAAAACATTCCAAACATTTATCTGGGTAATTTATCGACTGACTTTTATCCATGTAGCGCTAAAACCTATTTACCTCCTAATTTGAAATGCAGACGGGTGTGACCACGGCTCTGACACACGGCTGGTCTATGAACAGTCAATTAGGAGAGGCTGTAGTTATTTGTAAATTAAATATCTGTGGCTACCATAATACCTTTCAATGCAACAATAAGAGCTTCTAGGGGGGTAGAAAGAGAGCGAGGGAGAAAAAAAGAAAGAGTGAGGTCTGTTCATTAAGCAGTGATATCTCTCCTGGGTTTGTCCACCTGTCTTGATCACGTTAACATTAATAATGCATGGTGGGGTGCAGTAATACAACCATTACGTTCGCTCTGACTCTTTCCTCTCTCAGCCTCCTCTCACACCACTACACGGGGGACAAATGTAATCTTTCCCCTTTATCTAGTGTCTTCTGTTGTATATTAACACCCAAAGAACACGTCTCTGGTGACACACGAACAAACAAATGAACACACACAAAGATACAGACACACACACACACACACACAAACGCACACGCACACACAACCACACACACTGAAATGGGTTTACCCTTTCTTTTTAGGTTCACTACACTCTGAAAACAATACAGCATCCGTGGTTTCCACCAGATGAAAGTTGTCAATTTGGAGTCAGTGAATCTGAAGAATGTCCATTCCGCTGCAATTTCCTATCTACTACGGTACAGAAGAGAACACAGAACAAGAGTATTGTTCTCCACAGAGAAATGCCAAGAAAGAGATAAAGAGATAGAGAGAGAGAGAGAGAGAGAGAGAGAGAGAGAGAGAGAGAGAGCGACAAAGATAGACTGGAAAATGAAAGCCAAGAACAATATAGGCTTTTCATACACAGACATGCCTTTCAATATGGTTACAATTCTCAAAGTGACCACTATACATTTTTATGTTAGCAGAAATTGTTTTAGGAGATTGCCTTAAATCACTGGATCTGCCTCTTAAGAATAGATTGGAGGGGATTTACATATATTTTAAACACCTGTAATTAAACCGACATGTAGCATGGCCTCTCTCAAACAGTAGGCTGTCTGTAAGAGGGCCAGAAAGAGACAGAAAATGCAGAATATCACAAGGATCAAATCCTTTTAAAAAATCCACATTTTACATTCCTTTTTATCAGGCTATATCCAAACAGTCAATAAAAAAAGGAGACCAAACCAGTTGCATCGCATAGTATTAATAGGCTGCAGATGCTTTTCAATTGGGGAAATAATAGTTATTATATTTTAATGTAACGGTCCTAAGCCGCAGCTCAGATTTCCATTTGGAGGCAAACATGAATGAGATTGAGGGGTTCATAGGAACGGCCAAGTAATTAATGTGAGGCTCCATGGCCACCTGGCCAGGACATTCAGCCTGGTCTCATAGGCTAGATGTAACATAGTAAACGCAAATCCGTGACACTCAAAGTAGTATGATATGTTAAGTTTGGTAGGGTTACATAAGACAGAAGGTTACTAAAGGCAAAAAGTGAACATCTAGCAACCCAAAGGTTGTGTGTTTGAATCTCATCACGGACAACTCTTAGCTAATCAGCAACTACTTACTACTTTTTAGCTACTTTGCAACTATTTAGCATGTTAGCTAACCATGCCCCAACCTTAACTATTTAAACAAATTCCTAACCCTAACCTTTACTCTAACCTTATTCCCTAGCCTAGATAACGTTAGCGACCTAACTAACATTAGCGTTAGTCACCTAGTTAACATTAGCCACAACAAATTGGAACTAGTAACATGTCATACGTTTTGCAAAGTCAATACATACTGTACAAATTGCAAGTTGTGTAACATATCATACGCATTGTAATTCGTAACATACCCTACATGACCAAAAGTATGTGGACACCTGCTTGTCGAACATCTCAGTTCAAATACATGGGCATTACTATAGAGTCCCCACTTTGCTGCTATAACAGCCTCCACTCTTCTGGGAAGGCTTTCCACTAGATGTTGGAACATTGCTGCGGGACTTGCTTCCATTCAGCCACAAGAGCTGAGGTCGGGCACTGATGTTGGGCGATTAGGCCTGGCTCGCAGTCGGCGTTCCAATTCATCCCAAAGGTGTTCGATGGGGTTGAAGTCAGGGCTCTGTGCAGGCCAGGTAAGTTCTTCCACATCGATCTCAACAATCCATTTCTGTATGGACATCACTTTGTGCATGGGGGCATTGTCATGCTGAAACAGGAAAGGGGCTTTACCAAACCCTTGTCACAAAGTTGGAACAACAGAATCGCCAAGAATCTCATTGTATGCTGTAGCCAGTGGTGAAAATAGTACCCAATTGTCATACTTGATTAAAAGTAAAGATAACTTAATAGAAAATGACTCAAGTAAAATGAAAATCACCCAGTAAAATACTACTTGAGTAAAAGTCTAAAAGTATCAAAAGTAAATGTAATTGCTAAAATATACTGAAGTATCAAAGTAAAAGTATAAGTATAATTCATTTCAAATTCCTTATATTAAGCAAACTAGACGGCACAATTTTCTTGTTTTTAAAATTTACGGATAAACAGGGGCACTCTCCAAAACTGAGATATAATTTACAAATGAAGCATCCGTGTTTAGTGAGTCCGCCAGATCAGAGGCATTTGGGATGACCAGGGATATTCTCTAGATAAGTGTGTGAATTTGACTATTTTCCTGTCCTGCTAAGAATTCAAAATGTAAATAGTACTTTTGTGTGTCAAGGAACATGTATGCTCTAAAAATAACATTATTTTCTTTAGGAATGTATTGAAGTAAAAGTAAAAGTAGTCAAAAATATAAATAGTAAAGTAAAGTACTGATAGCCCAAAAAACGACTTAAGTACTACTTTAAAGTATTTTTACTTAAGTACTTTCCCTTCCCTGGAACTAAGGGGCCTAGCCCAAACCATAAAAAACAGCCCCAGATTATTCCTCCTCCACCAAACTTTACAGCTCCCGAGTGGTGCAGCGGTCTAAGACACTGCTTCTCGGTACTAGAGGCATCACTACAGACCCTGGTTCGATGCCAGGCTGTATCACAACCAGCTGTGATTGGGAGTCCCATAGGGTGACGCACACTTGGCCCAGCGTCGTCCGGGATTGGCTGGGGTAGGCCGTCATTGTAAATAATAATTTGTTCTTAAGTGACTTGCATAGTTAAGTAAATAAAAAAAATACAGTTGGCACTATGTATTCGGGCAGGTACAAATCCTGGTTTGGTGTCTGCCCAGATTTGTCCATTGGACTGCCAGATGGGGAAGTGTGATTCATCACTCCAGAGAATGTGTTTCCACTGCTCCAGAGTCCAATGACGGTGAGCCTTGCATTGCGCATGGTAATCTAAAGCTTGTGTTCCGCTGCTCGGCCATGGAAACCCATTTCATGAAGCTCCCGACGAACAGTTATTGTGCGGATGTTGCTTCCAGAGGCAGTTTGGAACTCGGTAGTGACTGTTGCAACCGAGGACAAGCAATTTTTACGCACTTCAGCCCTCGTCGATCCCGTTCTGTGAGGCTTGTGTGGCCTACCACTTCGAGGCTGAGCCGTTGTTGCTCCTAGATGTTTCACTTCACAATACCAGCACTTACAGTTGACCGGGCCAGCTCTAGCAAGGCAGCAATTTGACGAACTGACTTGTTGGAAAGGTGGCATCCTATAATGGTGCCACGTTGAAAGTCACTGAGCTCTTCAGTAAGGCCATTCTACTGCCAATGTTTGTCTCAGGAGATTGCATGACTGTGTGCTCGATTTTATACACCTGTCAGCAACGAGTGTGGCTGAAATGACCTATTTCATTAACCTGTTTGGGCTGCAAGGGGCAGTATTGAGTCGCCAGATAAAAAGTGCCCATTTCAAACGGCCTCGTACTCAATTCTTGCTCGTACAATATGCATATTATTATTACTATTGGATAGAAAACACTATCTAGTTTCTAAAACCGTTTGAATTATTTCTCTGAGTGAAACAGAACTCATTCTGCAGCACACTTCCTGACCAGGAAGTGGAAAGTCTGAAATCGATGCTCTGTTCTTCTTCCTGCCTATAAATGGGCACGAGACCTATTAGTATACATGCACGTCATACACCTTCCCCTGGGTGTCAAGAGGCTGTGAGAGAAGAAATTAGGTGATTATCTTGGTCTGAGATGGAACACATCATCTTGGAATGACGTGTCCCCCATTTTCGGTACTCTGAAGAGCGCGAGGTGGACAGTGGGATTGCCTTTTGTTTAGCTGCCGTTATAGGCGACTACTATCTCCGGCTTTGATTTTATTTGATACATGTCACCATATCATCATAAAGTATGTTTTTTCAATATAGTTTCATCAGATTAATGAAAATTTTTCGGGAGTTTTGCCGTGTTCCGTTCTCTTCCGTTTGTTGACATGGAGAGATTCGAGCCACTTGGCTAGCGCGCTTGCTAAATGAAGAGGGAAAGTTGCCGTTCTAAATCAAAACAACGATTGTTCTGGACAAAGGACACCTTGTCCAACATTCTGATGGAAGATCAGCAAAAGTAAGAAACATTTTATGATGCTATTTCATATATCTGTCGTAGTCGTCGGCGCCCAAGTGTTTCTGGCTATTGTGCTAAGCTAATATAACGCTACATTTTTTTTCCGCTGTAAAACCCTTAATAAATCGGAAATATTGGCTGGAATCACAAGATGCCGGTCTTTCATTTGCTGTACACTATGTATTTTTCAGAAATGTTTTATGATGAGTAATTAGGTATTTGACATTGGTGCCTGCAATTATTATGTCTGCTTTCGGTGCAATTTCTGATTGTACCTGCAATGTAAACTATGATTTATACCTGAAATATGCAATTTTTTCTAAGAAAACATATGCTACACAATAAATATGTTATCAGACTGTCATCTGATGAAGTTGTTTCTTGGTTAGTGGCTATTTATATCTTTATTTGGTCGAATTTGTGATAGCTACTGATGGAGTAAAAAACTGGTGGAGTAAAAAAAGTGGTGTCTTTTGCTAACGTGGTTAGCTAATAGATTTATATATTGTGTCTTCCCTGTAAAACATTTTAAAAATCGGACATGTTGGCTGGATTCACAAGATGTGTACCTTTCATATGCTGTATTGGACTTGTTAATGTGTGAAAGTTAAATATTAAAAAAAAATATCTTTTGAATTTCGCGCCCTGCACTTGAAGTGGCTGTTGTCATAAGTGTACCGACTTCGGGCTGCAGCCATAAGAAGTTAATTTGAAGAGCTGTCTGCATACTTTTGTATACATAGGGTATCATGGAAAATGAAGGATTTACATCCACAAATTAATACTAAATGTAACATATCGAACTAATTGAAGTGTCCCGGATTTACATTTACTATGTTACGTCTACCCCTGAGTCCAGGTTGGGACATTAGAATGTTAACAGTGTGTGAGGGAGGGATCCATGTGAGAGGGCATATAGAGTGAGGGCTTTATTACTGAGGCCTTGACAGGGGGTGACACCACTCTTAATTGGGGACATCACAGTTCCTACTGCCACTTCTTATCCTCCATTCAGATCTTCTCTCTCTCCCTCTTTTAAAACATTTATTCACCCATTAATTAGCCCTCTCTCGCTTTCGCTGTCCCTTTCTCGCTCAAGCCCTCACTTTTCCCGTCTGTCTCTCTCTCTTTCTCTCTCTCTATCTCTCCCTCTCTCATTCTCCCTATTTTCTCTCTGTCTCTCTCTCTGTCTGTCTCTCTCTCTCCTTATCATTTGTTCTCATTAGCAGTCGGCTGCATGTATTCCCCTCGTTTGCATTTCAAGTGGCGGCGCTGTGCAGGAGCAGCCCTGTATTACCATCATGGGAGAAAGGGAGGGAAAAGGGGAGAGAGCAAAAGAGGGCAAAAGACAGACAGAGGCAAAAGAGGTAGAGAGAAAGAGGAAAGAAAAAAAGAGATAGACAGAGGAAAGAGAGGGGGAGAGAGAAACAGGAAGAGTCTACGTGCGTAACTTATGCAGGCGATTCTTCATCACAGCAAGAGGGGCAGACATCTGGGGCCGTGTCTTTCCCACAAGCTCCACTGTGTCATTAACGGGATTAATCTAGGCCCTAATTTGGTAATGATGTTTTTTAATGTATGTAATGATAGCTGATTTAATGTATGTGATCAAGCGCGGTCTCTTGACTCATTACCGACAATTTGTCTGAGACACACATAATCTTACATCCCGCACACGTTTTTTTTCTAGTAGTTTTTTAAAATTGTGTGTGGTGTGAGCAAACAGTTTAGTTCTGTCTGAGTGCCTTCCCAATCAGTCCTTAACGTATGCTTTACAAATGCAGGCTGATCAACATGCAGATGAGAGCAGTCTACTCTAAATGCAACAAAATTAATATGTCGCTGGATGTATAGTTTCTTATGTCGATAGAATATTACATTATCTAGGGGCAATTAAAATATGGCGATTAAAATATTTGCTTTAAAGACAAGAAAGGCAGAGACTGTATAGGTGGTTGTCAGTCATTTAGCCATGGTGTTCAAAGCCCATGCACATGTGACCAACAGGGTATCGAACCCGGGTCTTCTCTACACCTCAAGGATATTTTTGAGCTTAAGGGCTCTATTCAATCAGATCCACTTTACCCAACATCCGCATTGTGGTTTGGAGGTGTCGGAGGTGGAACTGCGTTAGAACTGTCAAATCCAAAAACGCCTCCTGGCATTATACCTAAAGCGGACATTGCCATTGGCTGCACGCAGTCGCATTAGGAGAAATCCCATGCAGCCTTGTTTACAAGTTCGAACACTGGAATTTGAGATGTAATTTACACCTCAATTAGAATGATAGAAATCCTCATTATTTTGTTGATTCATTTTTCAATTTGAGCACAATTATTTCTATATAGCCTATACTTTCTCGTTCTGAACTTCAAACGGGAGTGGGGTGTGGTTTCATGACAATGATTGCAAGAGCAGCTGCTCACTGATGCTGCTTACCGATTTGACGGCTCCAACACAGTTCCACCTCAAACACTGCTATAACATCCGCTATGCGGGTATCTGCTATCGCCAGTTAAAGCTTGATCTGATTGAATCTAGGCCTAAGTCTAAGCATGGATTTCTGGAAGGTAATACAAGGTATTCAGGTCTTAGAGGTGAAATATATGTTTTAAGATTATCCCGCTTCCTTATAAACGTCTACACTGAGAGGACCGCAAGGGGTCTTTAGGGGAAAGCATTAGGATATGTGGCTATAGTAGGTACCACAGTGTCCCATAAACAGGTAAATGCATTGTAGTCCTGAGGCAGCTGGGGGTCTGGCCTGTGAAACCCTGTAGAACCCTGCTAGACCCTTGCCTTGGTGTCTGAGGAGAGAGGTCTCTGAGATGATCACCCTATAGGATATGCACTAACAGTTGACCCCTGACCTCAAATTAACAGCAGGTGCAAAAGGGCACTCAAGTCAAGTGTTACCCTGGCAGGTCAGGTGCATTAGGGCACATACTTTAGTAGTGCAACTATTTCAAATGTTTTGCAACGGAAAACGAAAACAAGAGTTTATTTTTGGTACATGAGAGTAACTCCCTGTGTCACTGGACACAAAGACGATGAGCTGTCAACAGAGAGAGGCTAAAAACCCTCATCCCAACCCATATCTTCCTACCCACCACATACCCCAACCACTACCTCCCCACCCATCCCACTGCCTATCAGACATTCAATTTCATCAGTGACAAATATTAATTAAAGCCCTCTAAATGCCAGCTTGTTAATTGGTTTGCACCTGCATTCAAGCCATGAGCAGATTTTATCATTAATCTCCCTCTCCCGATATACAAACATGCACGAATGCACACACACCAACGTCCTCTGTGTAGAACTCATGAAACAAGTAGAGGAGGAGCACTGGGTAAATATTGAGAGAGACAGAGAGAGAGAGGGATGGAGGGAGGGATGTGTGAGAGTTGGTAAGCGCTATCTCATTAAGTAGCTTCTAATCAGGCTCTGAGCTGGGGGGGTGGGGGGTCGGGGGGGGGGGGGGGGGGGGTTCCCTGGGTGTCATCTGTTATATTAAACCATGCTACTCCTCTGTCCTCCTATCTCTGTTTGTTGTGGCTCGCATGGCTAAAACTGATCCCTTTAATAAAGCTGGTAAATATACACCCCTCAAACCCAACCCTGCAACTCAGGCCAACTAACTAAGGGGTACTTTGTGTGGAGATGGATTTACTGCTTCTTAAGATGCTGGAGGACTAAGCATCTTCTTCTTTGTTCTGCTCCATGGTCACTGGATACACATGTGGCTCTATGATGGTCATTGGCCACATGTTGAGCAAAGTCATTTGTTGTTGTTGTTTCTGTTATGTACACACGCATAGCATGTATACATTAGTTTCAAGTTTTATTAGTCATATGTACGGGATACAAATGCTATACACCGTCCAACAAAATACTTACTTGCAGGTTCCTTCTCGACAATACACAACAATAACAAATAAGAAAATACGACTATAAAGTAAATGGCTCAGTAGAATAGAATAGAATTCTGTTTTTTATTTTTAATATATTTGCAAAAATTTCTAAAACCTGTTTTTACTTTGTTGTTATGGGGTGTTGTGTTTGGATTAATGAGGAAATTGTTTTATTGAATCCATTCTAGAATAAGGCTGTAACGTAACAAAATGTGAAAAAAGTCAAGGGGTCTGAATTCTTTCTGACTGCACTTTATTTACAGTGCCTTTAGAATGTATTCACACCCCTTGACTTTTGTGATTTTCAGATTCAACCACAAAGACCAGGGTATGAAGTTATCAATTACACTTTGAATGGTGTATCAATACACACAATCACTACAAAAATACAGGCATCCTTCCTAAGTCAGTTGCAGGAGAGAAAGGAAGCGGCTCAGGGATTTCACGATGAGGCCAATGACAACTTTAAAACAGTTACAGGTTTAATTGGCTGTGCTGTTAGGAGTAAACTAAGGATGGATCAACAACACTGTAGTTACTCCACAATAACTAACCTAATTTACAGAGTGAAAAGAAGGAAGCCTGTACAGAATACAAATATTCCAAAACATGCATCCTGTTTGCAACAAGGCACTGAAGTAATACTGCAAAAAATGTGGCAAATCAATGAAGCTTTTGTCCTGATTACAAGGTGTTATGTTTGAGGCAAATCCAATTCATCACATAGTGGTGGATGCATCATGTTATGGGTATGCGTTTAATCGTTAAGGACTGGGGTGTTTTTCAGGATAAGAAAGAAACGGAATGGAGCTAAGCACAGGCAAAATGCAATAGGATTTGGTGCAGTCTGCTTTCCACCAGACACTGGAAGATTAATTTACCTTTCAGCAGGACAATAACCTTAAACACAAGGCCAAATCTACAATGGAGTTGCTTACCAAGAAGACAGTCAATGTTCCCGTGTGACCGAATTGCAGTTTGGATTTAAATCTAATTGAAAATCTATGGCAAGACTTGAAAATATCAACAACCAATTTGAAAATAATAAAGAAAAATGTTGCACAATCCAGGTGTGGAAAGCTCTTAGAGAGTTACCCAGAAAGACTCACAGCTGTAATCGCTGCCAATGGTATTTCATTTTCAATAAGTTAGCTAACATTTCTAAAAACATACCTTGTCATTATGAGGAATTGTGTGTAGAAGGGTGATATTTTTTACAATTTAATCTATTTTGAATTCAGGCTGTGACACAAACAAATGTTGATTATGTAAATTTGTATGAATACTTTCTGAAGGCACTGTACAGCTTGACCTCTGTTGGACCAGATCCGCAAGCAGCTGTGGTTGTTTATTAGGATTTCTTTAAAATTCAGTTGTGGTGCTGTATATGTTTTGTTTACTCATGGCAGGAAAACAGTCATAGCAATATGCATATAAAAATAACAGTTTGAATAACTGCAATCCTTGACATTGTATTGGGCCAGTTTCCCAAGCCCAGACAAACGCCATGTCATACTGGATACACGAAGAATAACTATGCGTAGAAAGCCATCATCTCTACATCTCTGAACAGATTCCCCAATCTGAGGATGGGGTACAAAAGGATAAGTACCCCACAATGAAGGAATAAACATTTATATCCTAGCAGCTGAACACATTCATAAACAATGGATGAAGGTGCAGATCTCTCCCATCCTTATTGTGTATTTACATATCACCATTGACTCAATGATGATGCCATATGGTGTTTCCAAAATGGCAACCTATTCCCTACATAGCGCAGTACTTTTGACCAGAATCCAATTTGGGATGCAGACCATGGAGAAGTAGTGCTGTAGCTGAGTAAGCTGAAGCCTTTTCTGTCAGAGTCTCAGGATAAAGAGGGCTAACAGTACCAGGAGACATTAGTATGGTCTGTGGGGAATACTGTAGAATACTGGTGGAACAAAAAGAGCTGCTCTCAGCTGCTTAACCCAGTCAACTAAAAGCATTCTAAGAATTCAGGTAGTTGCTGCTGTCAAACTGATGTTGTGAGTATTACAAGCACTGAGCTAAGCCCACTTAAATTCATGCCCCATTTTTAGGAGTGTCATTGTAAACACAGGAATTTTGAAGCAGGCCAGTCTGGCTAGATTTGACAGGCAAAATAGGGTGAGACACACATGATAAAGCTAATATGTTAAGGTCACAGATTAGGGCCACTAAAAACACTGATCAATGAGTAATGTGGGGGATTACTCAATGATCAACTGACTATGCCAGTGACTATCATGTGGTACACAAATGATTCCTGACCAAACAGTATACAGTGCATTCTGAAAGTGTTCAGACCCCTTCCCTTTTTCCACATTTTGTTAAAGTTACAACCTTATTCTACAATTGATTAAATAAAAATGTTTCCTCATCAATCTACACACAACACCCCATAATGACGAAGCAAAAACAGTTTTTTTGACACTTTTGGAAATGTATTTTAAATATAAAAACAGAAATACCTTATTTACATAAGTATTCAGACCCTTTGCTATGAGACTCAAAATTGAGCTCAGGTGCATCCTGTTTTCATTGATCGTCCTTGAGATGTTTTGACAACTTGATTTGACTCCACCTGTGGTAAATTAAATTGACTGGACATGATTTCGAAAGGCACACACCTGTCTATCTAACGTCCCACAGTTGACAATGCAGGTCAGAGCAAAAATGAAGCCATGATGTTGAAAGAATTGCCCGTAGAGCTCTGAGACAGGATTTTGTCGAGGCACAGATCTGGGAAGGGTACTAAAAAATCTCTGCAGCATTGAAGGTCCCCAATAACACAGTGGCCTCAAATTATTATTAAATGGAAGAAGTTTGGAAGCACCAAGACTCTTCCTAGAGCTGGCCGCCTGGCCAAACTAAGCAATTGGGGGAGAAGGCCCCTGGTCATGAAGGTGACCATGAACCTGATGGTTACTTTGACAGAGCTCCAGCGTTCCTCTGTGGCGATGTGAGAAACATCCAGAAGGAAAGCCATCTCTGCAGCACTCCTCCAATCAGGCCTTTAAAAGGCTTGGAGTTGGCCAAAATGCACCTAAAGGACTCTCAGACCATGAGAAACAAGATTCTCTGGTCTGATGAAACCAAGATTAAACACTTTAGCCTGAATGCCAAGCGTCACATCTGAAGGAAAGCTGGCATCATCCCTACGGTGAAACATGGTGGTGGCAGAATCAAACTGTGGGGATGTTTTTCAGCAGCAGGGACTGGGAGACTAGTCAGGATTGAGGGAAAGACGAACAGAACAAGTGCAGAGAGATCCTTGATGAAATCCTGCTCCAGAGCACTCTGGAACTCAGACTGGGGGCGAAGGTTCACCTTCCAACAGGACAACGATACTAAGCACACAGCCAAGACAATGCAGGAGTGGCTTCAGGACAAGTGTTTGAATGTCCTTGAGTGGCCCAGCTAGAGCCCGGACTTGAACCAGATCGAACATCTCTGGAGAGACCTGAATATAGCTGTGCAGCAACGCTCCCATCCAACCTAACATAACTTGAGAAGATCTGCAGAGAAGAATGGGAGAAACTCCCCAAATACCATTGTGCCAAGCTTTTAGCGTCATACCCAAGAAGACTCGGGGCTGTAATCGCTGCCAAGGTGCGCCAACAAAATACTGAGTAAAGGGTCTGAATACTTATGTAAATGTGATATATATATATTTTTTAAAATCTAAATGCCTGTTTTTGCTTTGACATTGTGAGGTACTGTGTGTAGATTGATGAGGGAAAAAAGCAATTTAATCTGTTATGGAATGAGGCAGTAACGTAACAAAATGTGGAAAAAGTCAAAGGGTCTGAATACTTTCCGAATGCATTGTATGTCTATCTTTGTAGTCATTAGTTACATAAATACTGTATGTTCCAAGGACAGTGATGTAAAAATGATTATTCTGTAACCATGCATGGACAGTTCTATTGCTGTTTGTCAGCTGAATATACAGTACTGCGTAGCTAGTTACTCACGGGTATCAACCACGGAGCAAGGTTATGACTGAGTGTTAATCGCAGGCAGATACATCACTAGGTGTGAATGAGGTGAAAATTAGCAAACCAAGAAACATCTGAGCCCATCCATACAATGCAAAGTGTGTGTGTGTGTAGATTAGGTACATCGGAATATTACTGGTAGTTCTGAAAATCTAGTAGAATTGGAATACAGTAGATTCCAACATGCTTTATGGTAAACACTGCAGCCCTCTGTAACCATTCATATAGCTCAGTATAAAAGCTACTTCAGTGGCTAGATCATGGTTAATTATTAATTGACAGTAAGACACATGTGACATCATTAAGATCATTGTTATGTCTGAGGGTAACACAGCAAAGCTGGGGGTAACTGCAGTTAGAGCACTTAGGCACACAGATGGTCCTGTAACACTACTCAATAGCTGTACCCTTACACAGGAAGTGCGGGCAGGATAGTGAAACTGGTATGGGTGTACCATTAACCACAGTGTCAGAGTGTCTCTGCTAAGGATCTGTGTATCTGCTTCAGGGGAGCTCACAGCAACAGCTACAGACAAGCTCCACAAGGAGAGCTTGGTAAACGACATGTTTCACTCTGGTTTAAAGGGAACGCAGTGATACCTTGAAAGATCTTGATGTAGATAGAGCCATGGCTGTCATCTACTGAGGCTATTCCAAGTCACATAGGCTATACTCCAATGTGTATCCCAAATAGCACCCTAGTCCCTATTGTGCAATTCTTTGATCAGATCACTATGGGCCCTGGTGATAAGTAGTGTACTATATAGGGAATAGGGTGCCATTTGGAATGCATTCAAAGTTGGGTGGAGGTGAAATCTAAGTCCAGTCATGATCTTGCTGGATGTAAACATCCTGTCGTTTTACCCTCAATGAAACGCCACCGCACGTCAGTGATGGTTATTATCATGATCAGAGAAATGGACACAGATGGAGACATTATATTCAACTTTTTTGTATGATTTTTCTTCTGAAATGGTCCCCTACAAAAATACATTAATGGTATAATAGAATAGTACGTTACGGAAGAGCAAACAACTGTGGCTTATACTGAAGCCAGGTAAAACAATTTGGAAATTGGAGTTGTTTACATTTTCTGAAGAAGTGGAGAATCAATAATGAAAACGAAAGAAAGCAATTTGTTGAAGAAAAAAACTGAATTCCAGCTACAGTTATCTAGGTCAGTTGAACTAATTGCATATAGGTCCCAGAATTATTCAACATAATTGGGATAACTACTTGAAAAGCTGGAATCAAAGAATTGAGGATTCTTTTTTAATAAGTAAAGGTTTACATTTTCTGCACTCATACTTTTGGAGGATCGAAGTAGAGCAGGAAGGACTGGTGTTTCTGCTGTCAATATGTTCTGTTCCATCATGACGCTCCAATACTGTATGTTCCAACATAACACTCTGTATAACAACAACACTGTACAACATGGGAACCACTGGTTAATGTCGTATGTAGGCCTACAGAAGAAACGTAAAAGTGGAACAATTGCCATTTATCAGGACTCAGGATAAGACCCAGATCCAGACAGTTTGAATCACAGATGTTTATTTACAAAACAGGGGGCAGGCAAACAACAGGTCAAGGTCAGGAAGAGGTCAGTAAACCAGGGCGGAGTCAGAAAGGTACAGAACGGCAGGCAGGCTCAGGGTCAGGGCAGGAAGAGGTCAGTAAACCAGGGCAAAGTCAGAAAGGTACAGAACGGCAGGCAGGCTCAGGGTCAGGGCAGGAAGAGGTCAGTAAACCAGGGCAAAGTCAGAAAGGTACAGAACGGCAGGCAGGCAGAATGGTCAAAACTGCAAGAAATAGAAAACAGCAACTCTAGAAACACGAAACCGGGAAAATACGCTGGTCAGACTTGACGGGACAAGACGAACTGGCAACAGACAAACAGAAAACACAAATATAAATACACAGGATAGAATGGGGACAAATGGGAGACACCTTGTGGGTGGTGGAGACAAGCACAAGACAGGTGAAACAGATCAGGGTGACACCATTGGGGTTTTTGGTGAACTCATAGATACTGTATACTTATAGTATTCATTATGGTAATGCAGTAATGCATTATGGTTTTATGGAGGTAGCATTGAATTGGGTACAGTCATATCTAACTGACAGGAAACAGTCCACCTATATCAATGGTTCATTTTCTTCCCCTCGTGTTAAATTGTGGAATACCGCAGGACAGCTGCCTTGGGCCACTTCTTCATTTAATATATACCAATGACCTTCGCTAATGGCTTAGTTGAAACTCAAGCTACTATATTTGCAGATGATACTACAATTTATGATTTATGCAGCAAGACAATCGGTTCAACAGGTACAGCAGGGTTTACAAGGAGATTTGGAGAATATCAGGGAGTGGGTTTGCCAAAACAAACTTGTTTTAAACACCAAGAAAACCAAAGTTATGTTGGTCTGTTCAACTAGGAAAAGGCCCAAACAGAATGGGATACAATTAAGGAGTACAAATTGAAGAAGTGGCAGAAACCAAACTATTGGGAGTGCAGCTAGACAACTGCTTATCGTGGTTGTCTCAAATAACTAATCTATGTAAAAAAAAAAAATTAAACAGCATGCATAATCATAAGGATAGCTAAATATTTACCAAGAAAAATTATTCAGCAGATAACACAAGCATTAATTGAGAGTCAGGTGAACTACTGTTCTGTGGTCTGGGGAAATGCATCATCAAGTGAAGTTAGGAGGTTGCAGAATGCACAGAATATAGCAGCAAGGATTGTTTTAAGGTGGAGATATGGTTCTTCTGTTGCAGTCATGCGCAGTGTTCTTGGTTGGTCATCAATGGACAAAATAATTGAAAAAAACATGCTTATTTTATTTCATAATATACATCATTTAAAACGGCCAAGTTCTATTCACAACGGTATTCAGTTGGTAAGAGACAGACATTCCGTAAATACTAGGAATAGATTGTCCACCATCTATGCGTTATACAGACAGAAAAGAGAAATAGGCAAAATAACATTTTGATTTAGAGCAATAAAGAAATTGAATAAGTTAACTGAGCAAAACCTTTCAATATATACATTTAAACATGATTTTAAAACGATTTAAATATAATACATAGAAATGTTGTGGGACTATAATAGATGAAGAATCAATATTTTTTAGATTGAGTATTATTGGGTCCTTATGTTAGTTTGTTATGTGTGTTTGTAATAGTGAAATATGTGAAAATGTGTTTGTATTATAAATTGTATTTTAATGTTTAAGGACTCTTGGAAGATTAGTCCAAATGGGGACTAAAAGAGATCCAAATAAAATAAAATAAAATCAATTACCCTTGACTTATTCCACATTTTGATGTGTTACATCCTATATTCTAAATCAATAAAATAAAATAAAATTATCACCCATCTACACACAATACCCCGTAATCACAAAGTGAAAACATGTTTTAAGAAATGTTAAAGTTAAATGTATTTACATAGGTACTCACACCTCTGGGTAAATACATTATTACAATCACCTTTGGCAGCGATTACAGCTGTGAGTCTTTCTGTGTAAGTTTCTAAGAGCTTTGCACACCTGGATTGTACAATATTTGCAAACAATTCTTTGACAATTTTTTGGGCTTTCCTCTGACACCGCCTTGTATATATGTCCTGGATGTCAGGAAGCTTGGTTCCAGTGATGTACTGGGCCGTACGCACTACCCTCTGTAGTGCCTTACGGTCAGATGCAGAGCAGTTGCCATACCAGGCAGGGATGCAACCGGTCAGGATGCTCTCGATGGTGCAGCTGTAGAACCTTTTGAGGATCTGGGGACACATGCCAAATCTTTTCAGTCTCCTGAGGGGGAAAAGGTGTTGTCGTGCCTTCTTCACAACTGTCTTGGTGTGTTTGGACTATGATAGTTTGTTGGTGATGTGGACGCTAAAAGGAACTTGAAACTCTTGACCCGCTCCAATTCAGTCCCGTCAATGTTAATGGGGGCCTGTTCGGACCTCCTTTTCCTATAGTCCATGATCAGCTCCTTTGTCTTGCTCACATTGAGAGAGAGGATATTGTCCTGGCACCACACTCCCTATTGGCTGTCTGATCATTGTCGGTAATCCGGCCTACCACCCTTGTGTCATCAGCAAACATAATGATGGTTTTTCGAGTCGTGCTCGGCAGTACAGGAGGGGACTGAGCAAGTGTTGACGAACAGTGTGGCAGATGTGTTGTTGCCTACCCTTACCACCTGGGGGCACTTAGCTTAGTGATGAGCTTTGTGGGCACTATGGTGTTGAACGCTGAGCTGTAGTCAATAAACAGCATTCTCACATAGGTGTGGAGTGTGATTGAGAGTGCATCATCTGTGGATCTTTTGGGGTGGTATGTGAATTGGAGTGGGTCTAGGGTTTCTGGTATGATGGTGTTGATGTGAGCCATGACCAGCCTTTCAAAGCACTTCATGGCTACCAACGTGAGTGCTACGGGGCGGTAATCATTTAGGCAGGTTACCTTTGCGTTCTTGGGCACAGGGACTATGGTGGTAGTTTGAAACATGTAGGTATTACAGACCAGGTCAGGGAGAGGTTGAAAATGTCAGGAAAGACACTTGCCAACTGGTCCGTGCATGCTTTGAGTACACATCTTGGTAATCCATCTGGCCACACGGCTTTGTCAATGTTGACCTCTTTAAAGGTCTTGCTCACATTGACTACGAATAGCGTGATCACACAGTCATCTGGATCAGCTGGTGCTCTCATGCATGTTTCAGTGTAGCTTGCCTCGAAATGAGCATAAATGGCATTTAGCTCATCTGGTAGGCTCGCGTCACTGGGCAGCTCGCGGCTGGTTTTGTCTTTGTAGTCTGTAATAGATTTCAAGCCCTGTCACATCCGGCGAGCGTCAGACTCGGTCTAGTAGGATTAAATCTTAGTCCTGCATTGATGCTTTGCCTGTTTGATGGTTCATCTGAGGGCATAGCGGGATTTCTTATAAGCGTCCGGATTAGTCTCCCACTCCTTGAAAGCGGCAGCTCTACCTTTAGCTCGGGGTGGATGTTGCCTGTTATCCATGGCTTCTGGTTGGGAAATGTACGTACGGTCACTGCGGGGACAATGTTGTTGGATGAACATTTTCCAGTCTGTGCTAGCAAAACAGTCCTGTAGCGTAGCATCCTCGTTATCTGACCACTTCCGTATTGAGCGAGTCACTGGGACTTCCTGCTTTAGTTTTTACTTATATGCAGGAATGAGGAGGATAGAATTATGGTCAGATTTGCCAAATGGAGGGTGAGGGAGAGCTTTGTATGCATCTCTGTGTGTGGAGTAAAGGTGGTCTAGAGTTTTTTTCTCCTCTGGTTGTATATAGTGACATGCTGGTTGAAATGAGGTAAAATGGATTTAAGTTAGCCTGCATTAAAGTCCCTAGCCACGAGGAGTGCCGCTTCAGGATGAGCATTTTCTTGTTTGCTTATGTCCTTTTACAGCACTTTGAGTGCGGTCTCAGTGCCAGCATCGGTGGTGGTAAATAGACAGCTATGAAAAACATAGATGAAAACTCTCTTCTTAGATAGTGTCGTCTACAGCTTATCATGAGGTATTCTACCTCAGGCAAACAATACCTTGAGACTTCTTTAATGTTAGACATCGCCAGTGGTGATTTTAGCATGTAAATCTTGTTGGAAAATCTTGTTGGACCTCCCCAAAAATGTGGGATGCTTGCCATTAAAGCCAGATCACTAAACAATACAGTAATTTCACTATAACAGTGACAAACGGTGCCGACAAACTGTTAGGGCCTACATTAAGCTGTCCCATCAGCAGTCCCAACACCTTACCACTGCTACACCTGGCTATCAACGGAGCCTTGTCTGGCAGCGAAACAGTTAATTCAGTCTCATTTATCGGCTTTTTTAAAAAACATAGCTGACATGGCTGACTTGCTTTAACAAATGTGGTTTCTACTGTCAATTGAGATGTACAAACTATGGCATAAGTGGACAACAAGCGGATAAGAGGCAATTCGTAACTAAAATTAAGACATTAATGAGCTAGCTAGGATGAACGTAGTCAACATAACTATTTGTTCAGCACTTTTGAAATGTACAGCAAAAGAATTCAGAACATGGGCCGTTCTTACAGTGTTCTCCCTGTACACCAAGTCAGAACGGTAGGATAAATAAAGGGGGCATATACGCAGACATTGAAAGTTCTTACAATATTCATGGATTACATTTCTCAAAAACAGGTTATAGGCTACATGTGCACCACCAAGTCAGAACAGTAGGCAAAATTAAGAGCTGAAAATAGACCAAATTATTAGGGTGAGACACATGGGCTACTAACAGCTTACTACACAACATACACTTAGTATTACTTTATTAGCTATCAGTATACATATCTCCCTGGCATATTACATCATTTATGCAGCAGCATACAAGACGTTTTTGGACTCACCTTGTTGTGCTGTGCTCACTTCAACAGGAAGGTGGCGCGGCGGTCCTTCGTGGGCAAATTTTGTCTTCAAACTTTGTCATCAAAGTCTGGCATTCTCTGGATTTGTGGTGCTTTCAAGACAACTGGGAACTCGAAGGAAAAAAGGTTGAATCATGATGTCAGTGATTTTCAGGTCGTAGCTCTAGAAAGAGGCCAGAGTTCTGAATTTGGATTAAACATATTTTCCCAGTTGTAGCTTGTTTTTCCCGAGTTCCCAATTGTCTTGAACTCACTTAAGTCAGATGTTGCAGTTCCGAGTTAACAGTTGTTTTGAGCACGGCACAAATCATGCTTCATAGACAATGTTGAATGTTTACAATTTTTAACTCGGAAAAGAGACCCTTCCTCTTAGACTTTGGACCACACAGCCACTCCACTGAATAGCAGGCTAATGATTGCGTTGCAATGCTTGCAGTTAGCCACTGATTCCTTCCAAACCACTCATTGTTGAATTTGCTTGTTGTGTAATGTTTGTGTCCAATGGCCAATAGCGTCAGACTCATTAAAGGCAACATTGTCCTTATGGCAAAATCCCTGAGTGGTTTCCTTCCTCTCCAGCAACTGAGTTAGGAAGGACGCCTGTATATTTGTAGTGACTGGGTGTATTGATACACCATCCAAAGTATAATTAATAACTTTTAATTTGTTACCCGTCTACCGTTAGGTGCCCATCTTTGCGAGGCATTGGAAAACCTCCATGGCCTTTGTGGATGAATCTGTGTTCGAAATTCACTCCTCAACTGAGGGACCTTTCATATAATTGTATGTGTGGGGTACAGAGATGAGGTAGTCATTCGAAAACCATGTTAAATACTGTTATTGCACACAGAGTGAGTTCAGCAACTTATGTGACTTGTTAAGCAAGTGTTTACTCCTGAACTTATTTAGGCTTGACATAACAAAGAAGTTGAATACTTAATGACTCTTCACACTTCAGCTTTTAATTTTTAATTAATTTGTAAACACATTTTTTAAAAACTATTTGACATTATGGGGGTATTGTGTTGGCCAGTGACACAAAATCTAAATGTAATCCTTTTTAAATTCATGCTGTAACAAAACTAAATGTGTGAAAAGTCAAGGGGTGGGGACACTTTCTGAAGGCATTGTATATGATTATTGTCTTTATTTATTCTTTCTTCGTCTTTGTTTGGCACACCCCAAATACAGGTGTGCCAAGATTGTAGCATCATACCGAAGAATACTCGAGGCTGTAATCACTGCCAAAGGTACTTCAACAATGTACTGAGTAAAGGGTCTGAATACTTATGTAAATGTGATATTTCAGTTATTTATTTTTAATACATCTGCAAAAAATTCTAAAAACCTGTTTTCTTTGTCATTATGGGGTATTGTGTGTAGATTGATGAGGAAAAAATAACAATTTAATCAATTTTAGAATAAGGCTGTAACGTAACAAACTGTGGAAAAAGTCAAGGGGTGTGAATAATTCCGATTGGACTGTAAGCTGTACAGGGCTCTGTATCATCAAACGTTTGACATTCAGATATATCCAAAATCTAAAATACAGGGTAGTGTACAATATTTAATGCTAGTTCAAAAACAGAACTGGGTATTCAACAAGAATGTTATGTGGTAAAAGTTACATACAAAAAAAATATAGTATGAACAGTTTAGTACAGTTCAGTGTGTCTCATGTGTAGTAAAATGCAGAGAACTGTAGCTACAGATTGTTACAACAGATCATTTGATTTAACCAAAGATTATTGGTGTCCATTACTGGGAAATACAGGATAGGCACTGTTTGGTGTAGCACATAGGATTTACGACCAACCTTAGATTGGCAATTCTGTCATCGTCCTCGTTTTGTGGAAACAGAAGTTTCAAAACGTATTTTTCCAGTAGCAGGCGGTTTGTTTAATGCTAAATACTACATGAAGTAATCCAACAGCGTACGTCACCTTCTTATCTATTTCAAGTCTTCCCTCATTGATCGAGGCAAGTGTCCACCCCAAAGTGCCTCATGTCATGATGACAGACACCTGTTTCGATCAATCTGAGAAGACTTGAAATTGACAAAATGGTGACGTACACATTGTTGGATTACTTCATGGAGCAAAACAAATATTTTGTTTAATAAATTAGCATTTTCTAAATTCAAACTTACCCCTGCAACTGGACACGGACGTTTTATGAGACTGTTTCCACGAATCGAGGACAAAGACAGCATCGCCAAGCTACGGTTGGTTGAAAATTCTGTGCTACACAAAACAGTACCTATCCTGTAACTCCCAGTAATGGACACCAAAGTCTTTGGAGTCAATGTCGTGCCCCCGCATAAATCTAATTTGCACAATAAAACATCCAGATACATAAATCTGTTTTTTTCTTTGGATGTGTCTCAATTCACCGCATCCGCCAATGTTGCACTTCTGCAACAGCGGTGAAAGGTGACACAGTGGTGTTTGTCAGACCATGAGACATCCCGAAAATCGGTCTTCTCACAAAATCGTCTGTTGTGTCCGAACGGTTTGGCCTAGAAACGTTTTATGGAGAGATGAGAATCTCACCAACACGATGGTGTTCTCCGTTTTGCTCTACAACCCCCACAACCGTCTTGGGACTTGTCTGAAGTCGGTACAGCCCATCTACCAACTTCTGTCTGTAGCTGTAGTTTGGGCTACATTTCCCAAACATGCACATGTCTGTTGTTTTTCTCTAGAATGCCCACAGGCCTCACAAGAATCTTCTGAAGGTCTGCCGGTACCAGTGATTTTTTTTAATGGAAGTATATATGGAGTGCAAAAAATAAGGGGTTAAAAAAAATAATAATGTTAACTGATCTTTCTTATATCTCTCAGATATTGGACAAACACTTCAGAACAAACTTCCTTTAGATTTTGTTTTGGGGGGGAACAATGTGTTGTTCCATGTAGTGAATCTGATATTTAATGTGTTTCTATATTTAACAATTCCATATAGCTTAACTTGAGTCATATTCTTTTTGAAATCCAGCATAATGTCCAATCCATCGAGGGGGATACAGTTCACGGGATACTGTTCTACTACAATGACACATGCAGGCAAAGGAATCTGGTTTTCTCTCCAAGAATCCACTCCAGGAAGAAGCCCAGGCACCATACGGTATTGTCTAAGAAAAGACAATACATTATGCTACACTGCACAGTTTGAACAACAGTTGAACTGTGCCAGCATAATACCATTATGGTAGACTAGTTGAACATGCATACATGTGCATAGAAATAGAGATTACATTTAGAACAATATTTAGCCTAATAGAAAGAAATATGGCATAACCATCCAGCTTTGCATTGACCAGACCGTACAAATGTACCTAGGTAGGTAGACATGCTTAGACAAATATATTTGTAGAAAAAACAGCTTATCAGTTTTGGAGATTTACAACAGTTAAATTGTTGTATGATTGTTTCTCCTACACTGTTAGCTAGTAAAATTAGCTAGCTAACTTGTTGGATAGCAAGACATTGTTATTTACATCTGTTTGGAATCTTGCATCATGCCTATAATTTTGTGATTTTGAAATGCATCCACGGTCATAATCATAATCAATGTCAACCCTAGTCAATTATGTTACATAGCTAGCTAGTAAAAATGATTTACCGTTGATGTTACACTTTGCTAAAAAGTTACAAACTGGAGGCTTGGTGCATAGTAACAAGTTAGCAGGTGCCAGGATAACTAACTAGCCAACTCCAGTCATGTGCTAACATTTGATTTTAAACCTAGCATTATGTGGCTGGTTGTAACGTTATAGCTTTCTGTTTAGTAGCTTATATCTATGGCAAAAAATATGTTTTACAATCGAGATACAATAGAGCTTCAATTGTATACCCTCTTCTATTTTTATTCATAGATATGGCTACCTGTAGTTGTTTAGCTAACGAAGCAAGCTAGAGTAGATAGCTACTGTAGCTGCCTACTTTTTTATTTATTTTATTTTATTTCATCTTTATTTAACCAGGTAGGCCAGTTGAGAACAAGTTCTCATTTACAACTGCGACCCGGCCATGATAAAGCAAAGCAGTGCGACAAAAACAACAACAAAGAGTTACACAAACAAACATACAGTCAATAACACAATAGAAAGAAATAGAAAAATATATGTACAGTGTGTGTAAATGTAGAAGAGTTGGGAGGTAGGCAATAAATAGGACATAATTACAATTTAGCATTAAACACTGGAGGGATATACGTGCAGATGATGATGTGCAAGTAGAGATACTGGGGTGCAAAAGAGCAAGATTGGCTGTGTACAGGTACAGTGATCGGTAAGCTGCTCTGACAGCTGATGCTTAAAGTTAGAGAGGGAGATATAAGACTCCAGCTTCAGTGGTTTTTGCAATTCGTTCCAGTCATTGGCAGCAGAGAACTGGAAGGAAAGACGGCCAAAGGAAGTGTTGGCTTTCGGGATGACCAGTGCAATATACCTGCTGGAGCGTGTGCTACGGGTGGGTGTTGCTATGGTGACCAGTGAGCTGAGACAAGACACGGGGCTTTACCTAGCAAAGACTTATAGATGACCTGGAGCCAGTGGGTTTGGTGACAAATATGTAGTGAGGGCCAGCCAACAAGAGCATACAGGTTGCAGTGGTGGGTAGTATATGGGGCTTTGGTGACAAAACGGATGGCACTGTGATAGACTACATCCAGTTTGCTGAGTAGAGTGTTGGGGGCTATTTTGTAAATGACATCGCCGAAGTCAAGGATCGGTAGGATAGTCAGTTTTACGAGGGTATGTTTGGCAGCATGAGTGAAGTTGCGAAATAGGATGCAGATTCCAGATTTCATTTTGGAATGGAGATGCTTAATATAAGTCACCTAGGTATTTGTAATGTCCACATATTCTAGGTCAGGACCGTCCAGAGTAGTGATGCTAGTCGGGCCGGAGGGTGCGGGCAGCAATTGGTTGAAGAGCATGCACTTAGTTTTACTAGCATTTAGCAGTCTGCGCAGAGGTGGATCAGATAATCACCAGCAGCAAGAGCGACATCATTGATATATACAGAGAAGAGAGTCGTCCCGAGAATTTAAACCTGTGGCACCCCCATAGAGACTGCCAGAGGTCCGGACAACAGGCCCTCCGATTTGACACACTGAACTCTCTGAGAAGTAGTTGGTGAACCAGGCGAGGCAGTCATTTGAGAAGCCAAGGCTATTGAGTCTGCCAATAAGAATGCGGTGTTTGACAGAGTCGAAAGCCTTGGTCAGGTCGATGAAGACGTCTGCACAGTACTGTCTTTTATCGATGGCGGTTATGATATCTTTTAGGACCTTGAGCGTGGCTGAGGTGCACCCTTGAACAGCTCAGAAGATTGCATAGTGGAGATTGTACGGTGGGATTCGAAATGGTCGGTGATCTGTTTGTTAACTTGGCTTTCGAAGATTTTAGAAAGGCAGGGCAGGATGGATATAGGTCTATAACAGTTTGGGTCTAGAGTGTCACCCCCTTTGAAGAGGGGGATGAATGCGGCAGCTTTCCAGTCTTTGGGGATCTCAGACGATACAAAAGAGAGGTTGAACAGGCTAGTAATATGGGTTGTAACAATTTCTTCAGGTAATTTTAGAAAGAGAGGGTCCAGATTGTCTAGCCCAGCTGATTTGTAGGGATCCAGATTTTGCAGCTCTTACAGAACATCAGCTGTCTGGATTTGGGTGAAGGAGAAGCGGGGGGGGGGGGGGGGGGGGGGCTCAAATTCCTGAGATGTTAGCAACCTAAGTTAGCAAACAGAAAAATAATTTGATTTCCCCCCACTGTAACACAGTCGTATGTTAGCTAGCAATACACAATATTTGTTTAAATAGATACACTAAAATAAGATAGCGAGCTAGGTAGCTTGCAGAAAACATTACTTACATACAGTAGCTAACCACCGTATTTGTCATCTGCCCTCTTGGTGCTGGAATCGGCTGAAGCTGAGCTTCGAGCCAAATCCAAATCTTTGTTTTGAATCTTCTTCGATATATTTCAGTTGAGACATGTATGTTTGAATGTCACCATGTAGCAAAACAAAAAATGCTCCATCGTACAATTTGTCTTGATGAGAGGAGTCACTTGAAGCCATTGTGGTCTGGTCAGTTCTTTCAGTTTTGCCCAAAGGATTGTGTTGTTAGTGTCCGCCTCCCTTTCAAAAAAGCCTGCCTTGAGGGAGAGACAGTGCCAGGGCACAAAGCACCATCCCACAGTCTTACAGAGACTGGAAAAAATGTATGAACTTGTACTGTATATTTAGCAATGAATCTGCTGATAGAAAGATCGCTGAAAGACAATGGCTCTATCGAGCAAGGACAACCATAGCTATGCACTCAAAATGTATAGTGCAATCAGTATCACATAGAGCCTTCACAAAATGCCATAGAGCAGGACTACATTTATTTTCAGATCTTGCCCCCCATCAATACACCGGAAGCCGTCACAGGGTGTATCATTCAGCATGCAAAGCCCAGACCTGCCTTCCTCCTGGGCAATCATGTGTGAAACACATCTCACTGACCTAGAAATGCCTTGGACATGATGAAAACAAGCCCAGATTCCTCCGGGGTGAAATTCCCCTTTAATTGTAATGTTGGGTCGGGGAGGAGGAGGAGGGTGGAATCATCTCTTACTCACTGGAGGTGAAACAGGTTAAATTGAGTTGAAAATTAGTTTATAGCATCATCCCCTAGCTGGTCTAATAACATCCAGCAGCATGTGGGTATGCTTTGTGTTAATAGCGTGAGAACACAGGAGAATAGAGTGTTAGTTTGAGAGAGAGAGAGAAAGTGACAGAGAGAGAGAGATAGGGAGAGAAGAGAGAGAATATGGTGTTAGTTTGTGAAGAGGGGCAGAGCAAGTGGAAACCAGACAGATCCTCAACATGATCAGGCATGAAGTCAATTAGAGAGAATAGAAGGACTGTGAAGGGGAGAGAGAAAGGGGGTGAGGGAGATAGAGAGTGAAGACGAGAGCTAGATAGAGAGAGAGGGAGCGAGAGAGAGAGAGAGGGGGGAGAGAAGAGAGAAACCGAGAGAAAGGGGAGCGAGAGAGGGGGGGGGTGAGGGAAATTGAAAGAGATTGAAGATGAAAGAGAGCAAGCGAGAAAGAGAGAGGGGGTGGGGTGAGAGAGGGGAGAAAAAGAGAGAATATGTATAGCAAGAGAGAGAAGGTACCAAGAAGAAAACAGACACTATACTCAGTGGCATGTTTTCATGAGTCCAAGGGAATCAAAGGCTTCCCCAAAAAATGTACCAAGAAAAAAAAATATATACAGTACCAGTTAAACATTTGGACACACCTACTCATTCAAGGGTTTTTCTTAATTTTTACTATTTTATATATTGTAGAATACTAGTGATGACATCAAAACTATCAAATGACACATATTGAGCCATGTAGAATGCAAAAAAAGTGTTAAACAAATCAAAATGTATTTTATATTTCAGATTCTTCAAAGTAGCCACCCTTTGCCTTGATGAGAACTTTGCACACTCTTGGTATTCTCTCAACCAGCTTCATGAGGTAGTCACCCGGAATGCATTTCAATTAACAGGTGTGCCTTAAAAGTTAATTTGTGGAATTTCTTTCCTTCTTAATGCGTTTGAGCCAATCAGTTGTGTTGTGACAAGGTAGGGGTGGTATACAGAAGATAGCCATATTTGGTAAAAGACCAAGTCCATATTATGGCAAGAACAGCTGAAAACAGCAAAGAGAAATGACAGTCCACAATTACTTTAAGTCAGTATATCCGGAAAATGTCAAGATCTTTGAAAGTATCTTCAAGTGCAGTCACAAAACCATCAAGCGCTATGATGAAACTGGTTCTCATGAGGACCGCCACAGGAAAGGAAGCCCCAGAGTTACCTCTGCTGCAGAGGACAAGTTCATTAGAGTCACAAGCCTTAGAAATTGCAGACCAAATAAATACACATCTCAACATCAACTGTTCAGAGGAGACTGCATGAATCAGGCCTTTATGGTCGAATTGCTGCAAATAAACCACTACTGAAGGACACCAATGAGACTTGCTTGCTTGGGCCAAGGAACACAAGCAGTGGACATTAGACCAGTGGAAATCTGTCCTTTGGTCTGATGAGTCAAAATTTGAGATTCTTGGTTCCATCCGCTGTGTCTTTGTGAGAAGCAGAGTAGGTGAACAGATGATCTCCGCATGTGTGGTTCCCACCGAGAAGTATGGAGGAGGAGGAGTGATGGTGTGGGGGTGCTTTGCTGGTGACACTGTCTGTGATTTATTTAGAATTCAAGGCACACTTAACCAGCATGGCTACCACAGTGTTCTGCAGTGATACGCCATCCCATCTGGTTTGTGCTTAGTGGGACTATCATTTGTTTTTCAACAGGACAATGACCCAACACACCTCCAGACTGTGTAAGAGCTATCTGACCAAGAAGGAGAGTGATGGAGTGCTGCATCAGATGACCTGGCCTCAACAATCACCCGACCTCAATCCACTTGAGATGGTTTGGTATGACTTGGACTGCAGAGTGAAGGAAAAGCAGCCAACAAGTGCTCGGCATTCCAGGTGAAGCTGGTTGATAGAGTGCCAAGAGTGTGCAAAGCTGTCATCAAGGCAAATGGTGGCTACTTTGAAGAATCTAAAATCTGAAAGATTTTTTTGATTTGGTTAACACTTTTGGGGGTTTATTTGATTCCATATGTGTTATTTCATAGTTTTGATGTCTTTACTATTATTCTACAATGTAGAAAATAATAAAAATAAAGAAAAACCCTTGAATGAGTAGGTTGTAACGTCTGCTTCCAACTCACTCTCAAACACGTAGATCCCCTGAACGCAGCTCACTTTCCAGCCCACTTTCCAGCTCACACAATGTTACTAGCCTTTTCTCTGCCTGTACTGTTGCCTCTTTGGACACCCTGTGTATGACCTCCTGCCTGCCCCTGGACACAGCTACCTGCCTCCTCCTGTGGTCCTTTACATTAAACACCTGCTGCTTCCTGCGCATAAAACCAGCTCTCTGTCTCCCATTGTGTTGTCAAACCTTTGACTGGTACTGTGTGTATATATACTAAATCATTTATCTTTTGTCAATCTCTGTGTTTTATACATGTTCCCCTCTGTCTCAGTATGCGTAGCGTATCTATCTGTTGGTGTCTGGTCAAAATAAGGTATGACATTGTTACCGCCCATAGGATTGAATGCAAGTGAAGCCAGTGAGCATTTGGCCTCCCTTGATAAAAAATAAATAAAATAATAGCCAAGCAGTGTTGAGCTAAACTGAGCAAGCTCAGCTGTGGTCCTGGCGCACCAAAAAAAAGTATAAAGGGAAGCCAGTTTGGATTTGGCTTCAGACCAATAACATCAGGAGCCAAATGTTATTGACAGAAAAAAATGTGTTGTGTCATTGTCCTCCGGTGTCTAGCTAGCTAAAAACGTCCCTTTCCTAAATTAGCCATGGATGTAGATAGGGATTTGGACTTGTGGCTTTACTTAATTCTCAGTACAGGCCAATGATTATAATGGAGATTCTGATCCAACCATTAATTCATACATTGTGCTCCTGGCCTGGGAGGATGGAAGTTCAACATGTAGCTAGATGTAGTATGCTAATGTTAACTAGCTGGCCTGACACACTGTTGCCCATGAAAGGAAGTTAGGCTCGCGAGCAAGCATTTTATCCAGGTAGCCCAGGACAACAAAAACTAAAAGTGTGTACTGTATGACAGTCTTAGACCATTTAGGGAACATGAAAGAGGAAGATGGCATTGGCTTTTCTCTACAAGTAGGGTGAGTAAACATGTTTTTGTTCTACTTGTGCGCACGTACACACACACACACACACACACCACACACACATAAACAGAAATCAGTACCATGGAAAGCCACATCGTATTTAGCTTACGTTGATTGGACTAAATCATTTTGGGTATATTTTAGTTGTCATTGTATGCCTAAGAATAGGTGAATAGAGGATGTTGAAGTTGAGATGGTCCTGGAATAGTGGAGGCAACTTTTGCGGTAACTCTATGTAGTTCTAAATCAATATTTGTTTAGTGGTATGAAAATATCAGAAAGAGGTGTCTCGCCGGTTTTGTAATGAAACAAGGGTGTGGTTGAATTTATTCTGCCTCTGCGCTTTCTTATTGTCTCGGCCTTATGCTTATCCCGGCGGCAAGGCATATGAAGTAAGCGGTTATAGAGCAAACTACACTGTAGGTTGTAATATAGCCTTTTTTGGGGGGGCCTTGGCATCCTCAGTGATTTTACCCACGCACCTCTACTGACTATACTTCAGTGGAGGTCAAGTGAGAGAACAACCTTGTCAGAGAATTACTGAGAATTAAAATGCAAATTTGAAAAGAGATGATTACTAAAAAAGCAAGGTCCATTGCCTGTGAGGACAACAATATTTTAGTTTGAACCTCTAATGACTATACTTCAGTAGAGGTCAAGTGAGAGAATAACCTTGTCAGAGAATGACGGAGAATTAAAATGTACATTTGAAAAGAGATGATTACTAAAAAAAAAGAAGTCTATTGTCTATGAGGATGATATGGTTATTCAAGTGTATGAATAACCATGTTACCTGGGCTGATGGAACATGAAATGCCGATACATTTTTATAAATGGCAACAGACAATTTGTTCATTTGACATGGTGGGATCTTTTTATGTTGGTAAAATTAATTATGCGAGAAATGGTGGTGGAAATGCCTTTATGAGCAAATATTGATATAATAACCATCATATCGAAGTAAACTTGGAGTCACGCGATGACATGTTGTGTGGTCCTCTCACTATGACTCCTCGGGAAAGAATGCAGTTTATTAGGCCACAGATTAAATAAGTTATTTCACAGGGTGGTGAAAGTGAAAGGTGATGAGCTTGATGCTCCTTTCCAAAACATATTGAGGATCTTACTCTGGTGACATGATGATCGATGCTTTGCTGCCATTTGACAAGTACAAATAACATCGTTCTTATCCATAATAATCTCATGATGTAGGTAGCCTACCCACACTGTAGGCTATCTGCTAGCTGTAGGCTATCTGCTAGCTGTTAGCTAGAGCACATGAGCCAAGACCAGAGTGGGCACATTTGCAATACAACACAAAAGTTATTGTGACAAAACCATCAGTCGAGTTGAAAATGCAATAGAACCCATTTAATTTGTATTTTTTACTTGGTACATTATTTGGTACACTACGTCATCACACAGAGCCTTTTAACCACAAAGAGTAAGTTTGATGGAAACATCTCTTGTGGGAAAATGTGTATTTTGTTTTATGACGATTTTTAAAAATCCACATGAAATCTGTCGGAAATTGGACGGAAAACTAGCTAATGACGATTTGCTTTGTCTAATCGCTGAACGAATGTAATTTCTATACTTTCAGACAATATTTCTAAGAAAGTACAGTAACAATTCAGTATGCTATTCAGAATAAAAATGACATTTACATTATCTTTAAAATAACTCTGTTTCCATCCAGAAATATAAGAAAAATCACAATCAATTAAAATAGTATTTGGGGAATTGAGCATGTCACCCAATTATCTCTTTTAACATTCAAAATATGCAGTAAACAAATTTTTAAAGCGGAGACTAGTTCACCATTTAGGGGTTGATGAGGGGTGAACGTCAGTGCCCCCCTTACCTCTCATCCCCTGCCCCTTCTCTCCTCATCCCCTCATACAGAGCACTCTGGCCCTCCCTATTAGGCCCTGTTATCCCCAGTGGAGGGCCATCTCCCTGTGTTACACTGTAGCTTGTTAATAATACATTAATGAAGAGCAGAGAAGAGAAGCTTCTCCAGATTAGGTGGCTGACCTCTGTGATAATGGGGCCTTGGAACAGTGCCAGACAACCACCACACTGGTATCAGCTAACCTCAGGTTAAATAAGCTTCTGGTAGAGAGAGGAGGGAGGTAGAAAAGGAGGAGGAGAAGAAGGGGAAGAGGGAGAGAATGAGGTAGAGAGCGAGAGAGGGATGGTAGAGTTGGAGAGAGAGAGAGAGAGAATCTGCCCAGGGAAATTACATTTACTATTTTGTTGCAGACGCATACGAGTGAGAATATGAAATACTTAATGTAGAGGGAGAAGAATAAGCCTGCTCTTGTTTCCACCCTCAGACTAGATAATTTGTGGTAGAAACACCATTATCAGATGCTTAGGAAATGACAGGCCAATGCAGGTTATTGTTGTGGATGTGTGTGTGTGTTGTCTGCCTGTGAAATATAACGCAGACACAGTGAAATGATATGCTGGTTCGGATGGTGCTGTCAGCGACTGCGTGGCAGGGGTGTTCCTCGCGTGTCACTTCCTCCCGTTCCCTCAGAGTGACGTCCGTTGTTTCACACCAGACGTGTCACACACACACACACACACACACACACACACACACACACACACACACACACACACACACACACACACACACACACACACACACACACACACACACACACACACACACACACACACACACACACACACACACACACACACACACACCTACGTTTGTGTTGCTGAGTGTTTGGCAGCATCCTTCTCTTGCAAATGTATAATGATGCTAACTGTGCCAGTAAATGTAATCACCAAACAATAGGCAACCACGACAAACAATGCCAAACAGCTTGGTTTAAATATTTTAAAGAACCTGCGTCTCTATTCCTTTGGACGGTAGGTATCTTATCTCTCAGCCAGCAAAGATGTATTTGCCCGTCTTGTCTGTCTGCCTGCTGCTCTGTTATGGCAGTATTTCTCCCCCAGCCTGTCTGCCTCTTAATATAAATCTTGATAGAAATATCAGACAGAGATTTTAATCACATGGGTGTTTCACAATACTTACA
The DNA here is from genome assembly GCF_029448725.1 of Salvelinus fontinalis. Lineage (NCBI taxonomy): Eukaryota > Metazoa > Chordata > Actinopteri > Salmoniformes > Salmonidae > Salvelinus > Salvelinus fontinalis. The sequence goes on along the minus strand of NC_074678.1, from coordinate 19,839,968 downwards.
TACTTATCTGAAACACAAAGGAAGAAAGATGCTGGAAGCCGATGTTGTCACCTCCGTATACCAGTCCCCGTCAGGGAGGAGTAATGCGCCTAAAGACACCTCATCTTCCATCCTGGCTATGTACTAGACTGGGGCTATGTCCCAACTTACACCCTATTCCCTATGTAGTGCATTACTTTTGACCCATGTAGGGAATAGGGTGCCATTTGGGATGTAACCTGGAACACTGTCTTGCCAAACTGCTGCAAACGTAACAGCCAGACACTAAGAACAACAAACGGAATGAGAAAGAAGCGACAGGAAAATAAAACATTTCCTACAGTCAAATATATTTAAAGATGCCTTGAAAGAAAACGTTGTGTGTTTGTGTGTTGGAGGGGGGTTGGTAGGTAGGTAAACAGACCAGTACGTTTGTAACAGAGACAGAAAGCACAGGGAATTTGGCTTTGTGCCTTCATCGTCTCAACATACCCCCCTCTCCTCCTCTACCTCCTCCTCACCTCTCCTTGGTTAAGTTTTGTTCATCAAGGTGTTTTGATCGTAGAAGATTTTAAGATCCACCAACTGAAGTGCTTAATTTGAGCTTCTGAGCCAAAGGAGATGAAACAGGAGATAGTGAATATGTTGGGGTGAGACCCAATCAAGCAAACACACAGTAAACACACAGCAACATTCCCTTACCTCTCTCTCTACATCCCAACGCACAACAGCACTGCGCTGTGATGTACTGTACAGCCCTTGTCACTCGTTTCCTTGCTGTCTAATGTCTTCATTTGTAAGTTGCTATATGAAAAAAAGAAACCAGACAGAATTGGATAAAAACTCTGGTACTTTAGTCTGTAAAATATAAATAACTGCACAAATACAACTTTTCAGAGTGGATTAAAAAGAAGGACTGTTGGAGGAAAGTCAGTCGTGTTCAATTAAGCCCTAATAACTATGTCTGGCTCTCTGTAAAGTTGGGGTAATTTGAAGCTCCCTGATGTTTTCAGATATCCCTTTTCTACTCATCTCCACATAAAAGGGCCAGTTCAGAAAGTGTTGTCCCAGAGTAAGTTCTTAAAAGACCCTCAAATCATTAAGTATGAGTGTTCGAAGAGGCTGAAGGCCAATAGGAGGAAAGTCCTGGGACTTTTATCTTGGACAGTTAAAGAAAATGATGAGGATCTTGAGCCCGGGCCCTCAGATAAGTGAATATATTACATTTTTGAAAGAATCACAGAGTGTGGTGTCTTTGGTCCTCGATGCCTACTGGGACTTAGAACCATGAAGGAGTCTTCTCTCTCTCTCTTTCTGCCCGGCTGGCGTTGGTTGGTTCATGAAGAGGAATGTAGAGGCCCTGAAACCTCAGCAGGCCTCTAAGTTGATTTATTTATCAGGTTTCTATCTAACTCCCGAGTGGCAGCTGAGCCCTGCAGAGCCGTGTGTGATGGAAGCCAAGGGGTTGGTCTATATGGCTGCACCCCACTGCACTGCAGCACTGGAGTTTGACACCCCTCAGTACCGTGTTCTCTCTGTCTCCGTCTCCATTGCCATCTCTGTCTCTCTCGCTCATTCTCTCTGTCTCTCTCTCTCTTTCAATGGAGTATATATTCTCCCATGGAGTATCTACAGAAGAGCAGGCTGGACTAAATATATACTGAACAAAAATATAAACGCAACAACATGTAAAGTGTTGGTCCCATGTTTCACGAGCTAAAATGAAAGATCCCAGACATTTTCCAGATGAACAGAAAGCTTATTTCTCTCCAATTTTGTACACAAATTTGTTTACATCCCTGTTAGTGAGCATTTCGCCTTTGCCAAGATAATCCATCCATCTGACGGGTGTGGCATATCAAGAAGCTAATTAAACGGCATGATCATTTGACAGGTGCACCGTGTGTTGGTAACAATAAAAGGCCACTCTAAAATGTGCAGTTTTGTCACATAACACAATGCCAAAGATGTCTCAAGGTTTGAGGGAGCGTGCAATTGGTATGCTGACTGCAGGAATGTCCACCAGAGCTGTTTCTGGAAAATTGAATGTTAATTTCTCTACCATAAGCAGCCTCCAATGTTGTTTTAGAGAATTTGGCAGTACATTAAACCGGCCTCTGTAACCACCTAAAAGATTCTCAGACCATGAGAAACAACATTCATTGGCCTGAATGCCAAAGGTCACGTCTGGAAGAAACCTGGCACCATCTCTACGGTGAAGCAGGGTGATGGCAGCATCATGCTGTAGGGATGTTTTTCAAGGGCTGGGACTGGGAGACTAGTCAGGATCGAGGCAAAAATGAACGGAACTAAGTACAGCGAGATCCTTGATGAAAACCTGCTCCAGAGCTCTCAGAACCTCAGACTGTGGGTGACGGTTCACCTTCCAACAGGACAACGGCCCTAAGCACACAGTTAAGACAACGCAGGAGTGGCTTTGGGACAAGTCTCTGAATGTTTTTGGGTGGACCAGCCAGAGCCCGGAATTGAACCCAGATCGAACAACTCAGGTGAGACCTGAAAATAGCTGTGCAGCGACGCTCCCCATCAAACCTGACAGAGATTGAGAGGATATGCAGAGAAGAATGGGAGAAACTCCCCAAATATAGGTGTGCCAAGCTTGTAGCATCATACCCAATAAGACTTGAGGCTGTAATCGCTGCCAAAGGTGCTTCTACAAAGTACTGAGCAAAGGGCCTGAATACTTATCCAAACGTGATATTTCAGTTTAATATTATTATTTTTTTACCTGTAAAAATCAGCCCGCGGCTTAATCTAGTTAATGATTCCTGATATATATCAACCAAAATAATTAGACATGGAAAATAATTGTTCCGTCTATTTCTCTTAATCCACTCTGTAGGGCTGAAGCCTGGTGAGACATGTTGAGACACGCTGAGGCGTTTTGAGACCTGGTGGTACCTCCTATCCATATGTCACAGCTGTTTGTTTGGCCCTGGGAGAGATCTCTGTCACCTCACCAAAGCTTTATTGCTTGAGAAGTACACTCACTTAGACACATAAAAAGCATACGGCACATACTGTACACAATACACACATTCGGCAGCACTATTCCCTCATTGACCTGCTGCGGAGAGGGAGAGATATAGAGATACGATGATAGGGGGAAGAGAGAAAGAGAGGGAGAAAGAGAGCGATATGGAGAGAGAAAGAGAGATAGATGCATCAAAATAGCAGTCTTTTGTGTGTTTGTTTTGGAGCCAAATAATACAATAAAACTGGGAAGCACCAGTTTTGGTGCTCATGCCGTTAAGAAACTCAATCAGTCCTGTTTGTTCCAAAATAGCTCTTATTGATAACAGAATAACAGAAAGCATTTCTGTTGTTGTTTATTTTTTCCCCCAGCATCTCGTTCCAGCATGTTTACCACACTGATAAAAAGACCATCTGGCTTTTACGCATAGCTGAAAGACTACACATGTATAATGCAGGGTGATCTGTAAGTCAGCCTAAACACAGACACAAGTGCAGCCATATTTCTCTACAGTATAAACACACACAGACTGCTTGTACAGCCATATTCCTCTACCAACAGACATGGCACTACATGCACACACACACACAAACATTCGTATTCCTGTTATTTATAGGCAACTGGCCTGGAAGGATCGGTATAGTATAATTACCAAATATGTCATTTTTTATGACTACCAAAAATGTGTATTTTGATATTAGAATATTTTGATGTTATACAAGGGCACGGAAAATCCTACAATGCATCCGTGAAGACAATTTTAAAAAGTCTAAGCCGTTGAAACGCATTGAATAACACATTCATACATTTTAAAAAAGACAGTCAAAGAATTTATCATAAGGAATAAGGTTTTCAAGTGTCTGTCCTTGATCTATAAGAAAGAGATATAAGAAAGCTCAGGAAATTCAAATATATATATATATATATATATATATATATATATATATATATATATATATATATATATATATATACACAGTACCAGTCAAAAGTTTGGACAAGATGGCGCCGACAGAGATGGTCGCCTCGCTTCGAGTCCTTAGGAAACTATGCAGTATTTTTTTTTTATGTATTATTTCTTACATTATTACCCCAGGACATCTTAAGTCTTTACCTCATGAAGCTCATGAAGCTGGTTGGGAGAATGCCAAGAGTGTGCTAAGCTGTCATCAAGGCAAAGGTTGGCTACTTTGAAGAATCTCAAATACAAAATATATTTGGATTTGTTTAACACTTTTTTGGTTACTTCATGATTCCATATGTGCTATTTGATAGTTTTGATGTCTTCACAATTATTCGACAATGTATAAAATAGTAAAAATAAAGAAAAACCCTTGAATGAGTAGGTTTGTACAAACTTTTGACTGGTACTGTATTTTGTTACACATATTTAATCCCATATTTTTGTTGGAACAAAACTACCTCCATAGTTCCTTCATTTGTATGGATTACATTTAGACGAGTCCTGTGATACTTAGACGAGTCCCGAGAACACCATCGTGTTCGTGAGGGTGTCCCCTTTCTATAGATATCTCTATCTAAAACTGAGATTTTTTGATTGGAATTTTTATTGTTTTACATAGATTGACGCAGCAGTGCGCCAATAGACTCTAGGAGGATTTAAGCAGCAGTTAGAGCGGCATGCAGCACAGTCAAATATTGGGTTAGGCATTTAGGTTTCAGTGTGATAACAAATGGATTACTCCTGGTGTCAGAGGCAACACCTGAACTCTGTCAATACAACATGATACACCAGTGCACTGTGTTTGTCACAGGTGGCTGGTGAGGGGAGGACGGCTCATAATAATCGCGTGAATGGAATGGTATCAAACACATGGAAACCATGGCAGTGTTTATTTGATGTTTATGTATTCTATTTGGTGTCTTCAAGTCAGATAAGTCAATAAGGTGTTATGTCATTGGCTATGGCTATGGCATCATTTATATGTTATTATCAAATATTTACCCTTGAAAGAATGTGAGAATGCAGGACGCAAAGGCGCATTTTGAAACACAGCCCATGTGTTTGATTTGCTTGATACCATTCCATTGATTCCATTCCAGCCATTACTATGAGTCCATCCTCCCCAATTAAGGTGCCACCAGCCGCCTGTGGTCTGTGTGTGTGTGCTTGTGTGTGTTAAATAATACTTTTGCTCCCCAAAATATAATCTTTACACCCCTATGTATGTACAGTTGAAGTCGGAAGTTTACATACACTTAGGTTGGAGTCATTACAACTCATTTTTCAACCACTCCACAAATTTCTTGTTGACAAACTATAGTTTTGGCAAGTCGGTTAGGACATCTACTTTGTGATTGACACAAATCATTTTTCCAACAATTGTTTACAGACAGATTATTTCACTTATAATTCACTGTATCATAATTCCAGTGGGTCAGAAGTTTACATACACTAAGTTGACTGTGCCTTTAAAACTTCTTATGGCTGGGGGCAGTATTGAGTAGCTTGGATGAATAAGGTGCCCAGAGTAAACGGCCTGCTACTCAGGCCCAGAAGCTAAGATATGCAACTTATTAGTGGATTTGGATAGAAAACCCTCCGAAGTTTCTAAAACTGTTTGAATGATGTCTGTGAGTATAACAGAAATCATAAGGCAGGCAAAAACCTGAGAAAACATCCAACCTGGAAGTGGGAAATCTGAGGTTTGTAGTTTTTCAAGTCATTGCCAATCGTATATACAGTGTTTATGCGGTCATATTGCAATTCCTAAGGCTTCCACTAGATGTCAACAGTCTTTAGAACCTTGTTTCATGCTTCTACTGTGAAGGAAGAGGGAATGAGAGCTGTTTCAAACAGGTGTCTGGTAGATTGCCATGTGCTCACTCAGGCGCGCCCCCTAAAGACAAAGGAATTCTCCGGTTGAAACATTATTGAATATTTATGTTAAAAACATCCTAAAGATTGATTCTATACATCGTTTGACATGTTTCTACGAACTGTAATGGAATTCTTTGACTTTTCGTCTTGACTAAGTGTGCCTGCGCGTCATGAATTTGGATTTTTGAACTAAACGTGCGAACAAAATGGAGGTATTTGGACATAAATTATGGACTTTATCGAACAAAATTAACATTTATTGTGGAACTGGGATTCCTGGGAGTGCATTCTGATGAAGATCATCAAAGGTAAGTGAATATTTATAATGCTATTTCTGACTTCTGTTGACTCCACAACATGGCGGATACCTGTATGGCTTGTTTTTGTGTCTGAGCGCCGTACTCAGATTATTGCATGGTTTGCTTTTTCCGTAAAGCTTTTTTGAAATCTGACACAGCGGTTGCATTAAGGAGAAGTTTATCTAAAGTTCCATGTATAACACTTGTATTTTCATCAACATTTATGATGAATATTTCTGTAAATTGATGTGGCTCTCTGCAAAATCACCTGATGTTTTGGAGGCAAAACATTACTGAACATAACGGGCCAATGTAAACTAAGATTTTATAAATATGAACTTTATCGAACAAAACATACATGTATTGTGTAACATGAAGTGCTATGAGTGTCATCTGATAAAGATCATCAAAGGTTAGTGATTCATTTTATCTCTATTTCTGCTTTTTGTGACTCCTCTGTTTGGCTGGAAAAATGGCTGTGTTTTTCTGTGACTAGGTACTGACCTAACATAATCAGATGGTGGGCTTTCGATGTAAAGCCTTTTTGAAATCGGACACTGTGGCTGGATTAACGAGAAGTTTGTCTTTAAAATGGTGTAAAATACTTGTATGTTTGAGAAATTTTAATTATGAAATTTCTGTTGTTTGAATTTGGCGCCCTGCACTTTCACTGGCTGTTGTCAAGTCGATCCCGTTAACGGGATCTCAGTCATAAGAAGTTAAGCAGCTTGGAACATTCCAGAAAAGGATAGCATGGCTTTAGAAGCTTCTGACAGGCTAATTGACATAATTTGAGTCAATTGGAGGTGTACATGTGGATGTATATCAAGGCCTACCTTCAATCTCAGTGCCTCTTTGCTTGACATCATGGGAAAATCAAAAGAAATCAGCCAAGATCTCAGAAAAACAATTGTAGACCTCCACAAGTCTGGTTCATCCTTGGGAGCAATTTCCAAACACCTAAAGGTACCACGTTCATCTGCACAAACAATAGTACGCAAGTATAACACCATGGGACCACGCAGCCGTCACCCCGCTCTGGAAGGAGAAGCGTTCTGTCTCCTAGAGATGAACTTATTTTGGTGCAAAAAGTGCAAATCAATCCCAGAACAACAGCAAAGGACCTTGTGAAGATGCTGGAGGAAACAGGTACAAAAGTATCTATATCCACAGTAAAACGAGTCCTATATCGACAACCTGAAAAGCCGCTCAGCAAGGAAGAAGCCACTGCTCCAAAACCGCCATAAAAAAGCCAGACTAAAGTTCGCAACAGCACATGGGGACAAAGATTGTACATTTTGGAGAAATGTCCTCTGGTCTGATGAAACAAAAATAGAACTGTTTGGCCATAATGACCATCGTTATGTTTGGAGAAAAAAGGAGGATGCTCGCAAGCCGAAGAACACCATCCCAACTGTGAATCACGGTTAAAGCTTGGTCGCAAATGGGTCTTCTTAACTTCTTGAGAATACAGGGGGTGCTGTTTCGCATTAGCATAATTGCCTCTACAGACTAAACTGCCTCTATTGCTGTTACTATATGCATATAACCATATAGCATTGGATAGAAAACAAGCTATGGTTTCTAAAACCGTTCCAATTGAGTCTCTGAGTCAAACACAGGTCATTTCACAGCACTTTCCCTGAGCCAGAAAAAGATTGCAAGATGTGCATGCTCGCTTCAAAGCTCTGCCTATATATGGTCACGCGACCTATGACCCGAATGACACTTCCTTCTTCTTCCTCTGGGTGTCTGGAAGACGTCAGAGGAGAAATTTTTTGTTTATCTTGTACTGACGTGAAATAAGACCTATTTCTTTAGCGTGACCGACAACTTCCGGTTTCTGAGATGCGCGTTTTCAGAGGTGGCATTGTCTTTTGTTATGCTGACGTTACGGATGAAAACTATCTCCGTGTCGAAGTTTGTTTGATACATGTGACCATATCACCGTAATGTATGTTTTTTCAATATAGTTTAATCAGATTATTAGAATTTTTTCGGGAGTTTTGCCGTGTTCCGTTCTTTGAGTTTTTTAACTTTGGACATGGACCGTGCCAGTCGACCAGTACCCAGGCTAAATGAAGAGGGGAAGTTGCCATTGTGAATGGATTGAACGACTCATCAGGACTAAGGACACCTTGATCAACATTCTGATGAAAGACCAGCAATAGTAAGACCCAATTTACGATGTTATTTCATATATCTGTCGTGCATGTGAACTGGTCGCGCGCGTCCAGCTGGTTTTGGCTGGCCTGGTTATGCTAATTAGCTAGTTATGCTAATTTCGCTATAAAACATTTAAAAAATCTGAAATATTGTTTGGATTCACCAGATGTTGGGCTTTCAATGTCTGTACGCTGTGTATTTTTTCTGAAATGTTTTAAGACAAGTAATTAGTTATATAACGTTGGTCTCTGTAATTGTTCTAGCTGCATCAGCACTATATCAGATTGCAGCTGCAATGTAGAACTGTGATTTATCCTGAAAAATGCACATTTAAAAAAAAAAAACTATGCTATACCATAAATATGTTATCAGACTGTCATCTTAAGAATTTTTTTGTTGGTTAGTGGCTATCAATATCTTAGTTTAGCCGAATTGGTGATAGCACCTGATGGAGTAAGAAACTGTTGGAGTAAGAAAATGGTGTCATTTTGCTAACGTGTTTAGCTAATAGATTTACATATTGTGTCTTCCCTGTAAAACATTTAAAAAATCTGAAATGGTGGTTTTATTCACAAGATCTGTGTCTTTCATTGGGTGTCTTGGACTTGTGATTTAATGATATTTAGATGCTACTATTTAATTGTGACGCTATGCTAGCGATGCTAATCAGTGTGGGGGGTGTGGGGGGTGCTCCCGGATCCGGGTTAGGTACTCTGTAGAGGTTAATGGACAATGACCCCAAGCATACTTCCAAAGTTGTGGCAAAATGGTTTAAAACTTCTTATGGCTGCAATCCCGTTAACGGGATGATATGACAACAGCCAGTGAAAGTGCAGGGCGCCAAATTCAAACAACAGAAATCTCATAATTAAAATTCTTTAAACATACATGTATCTTATACCATTTTAAAGGTAATCTTGTTGTTAATCTCACCAAAGTGTCCGATTTCAAATAGGCTTTACAGCTAAAGCACCACAAACAATTATGTTAGGTCACCATAAAATCACAGACAAACACAGTCATTTTTCCAGCCAAAGACAGGAGTCACAAAAAGCAGAAATAGAGATCAAATTAATCACTAACCTTTGATGATCTTCATCAGATGACACTCACAGGACTTCATGTTACACAATACATATATGTTTTGTTCGATTAAGTTCATATTTATATCCAGAAACCTCAGTTTACATTTGCGCAATGTTCAGAAATGCCTCCAAAATATCCGGAGAAATTGCAGAGAGCCACGTCAAATAACATAAATACTCATCATAAACTTTGATGAAAGATACATGTTTTACATAGAATTAAAGATACACTTGTTCTTAATGCAACCGCTGTGTCAGATTTCAAAAGCTTTACGGCAAAAGCACAATATTCAATAATATGAGAACAGCGTTCAGCCACAAAAGGAAGCCATACAGTTAACCGCCAAATTGTGGCATTATAAGCATTATAAATCTTCACTTACCTTTGCTGCTCTTTGTCAGAATGCACTCCCAGGACTCCCACTTCCAAAAGAAATGTTCCTTTTGTTCGGTAATGTCCATCATTTATGTCCAAATAGCTATTTTTGTTAGCGTGTTTGGTAAACAAATCCAAAGTCACGAAGCGCGTTCACTAAAAGCAGACGAAATGTCAAAAAGTTCCGTAACAGTCAGTAGAAACATGTCAAACGATGTATTGAATCAATCTTTAGAATGTTTTTAACATAATTCTTCAGTAACGTTCCAACCGGAGAATTACATTGACTTCAGATATGCGATGGAACAGAGCTCCCTCATGTGAACGCGTAAGGTCAGAGCATGGTCACCTCATGGCAGACCTGACTAATTCCTGGCTCCTTCGGCCCCACTTCACAGTAGAGGCATCAGACAAGGTTCTACAGACTGTTGACATCTAGTGGAAGCCGTAGGAAGTGCAAACTCATCCATATCCCACTGTGTATTCAATAGGGTCTTGGTTGAAAATCGACCAACCTCAGAATTCCCACTTCCTGTTTGGATTTTTTCTCAGGTTTTTGCCTGCCATATGAGTTCTGTTATACTCACAGACATCATTCAAACAGTTTTTGAAACGTCAGAGTGTTGTCTATCCAATATGAATAATAATATGCATATATTAGCAACTGGGACAGAAGAGCAGGCAGTTTACTATGGGCACCTCTGCACCTTTCATCCAAGATACTCAATACGGCCCCTGCAGCCATAAGAAGTTAAGGACAACAAAGTCAAGGTATTGGAGTGGCCATCACAAAGCCCTAACCTCAACCCTATAGAAAATCTGTGGGCAGAACTAAAAAGCGTGTGCGAGCAAGAAGGCTTACAAACCTGACTCAGTTACACCAGCTCTGTCAGAAGGAATGGGCCAAAATTCACCCAACTTATTGTGGGAAGCTTGTGGAAGGCTATTTAAAGTCAATGCAACCAAATACTAATTGAGTGTATGTAAACTTCTGACCCACTGGGAATGTGATGAAAGAAATAAATGCTGAAATAAATCATTCTCTCAACTATTATTCTGACATTTCACGTTTTTGAAATAAAGTGGTGATCCTAACTGACCTAAGACAGGGATTTTTTACTAGGTTTAAATGTCAGGAACTTTGAAAAACTGAGTTTAAATGTACACCTTACATTTTTCTTGTTTACTGTGAACTTCTGACTTCAACTGTAAATTACTTTTTAACACTTCATATCTAACATGGATATGAATAAGCTATTCCACAGCTGAATTTATAGAATTCTTGTTGTATATTATTGGGTGATTATCAAACACTTAACATGTTAAAACTTGAACCGATGGGAAATATACATCATGCCACAAAGTCCACCATCTGGTAAGCAATGCTAAAAAGCACTTAGTTGTTCGTTGTCATTTCAAATGAAAAAAAGAATAGCGGGTATTCTTTATGTTTACTGTAAGTAGAGGTCCATCCAAGGGAGGAGCAGTCATGCACCTGACCTACTTATACAGTATATGATAGTGTAATCTAAAATAATTCAACTGACTTTCTATAGGTTTTTAACTATACTGATGTAAACAGTGAGATTTGGTCTCTATGTCAACAGATATGGGGACCACCTTGTGTGTCTCTCCCTCCCTAGCCAGGTGGCTGACACTGGCTGTATGGTAACTATGACAGAAAGGGAGCATGGAGACTGCAGGTGAGGGTGTGTGTGTCTGCGCGCGCGTGTGTGTGTGTGTGTGGGTGTGGGTGTGGGTGTGTGCATGAGTGTGCACATTGGTACCCTCATTAACTTCCTACAGCTTCCTCCCTCCTTCCCTGGCTTCACATTTCTGCCGATCTGGGGCACATGCCAGTTCTGCGGAAGAGGGGACAAGTGCCACAGTGTCACTATACTGTCACAGTTGTTTGTTCCCTCCTTTCCTCCCTATCTCCCTTGCTCTCCTCCCTGGCTGGCACACCTGCCCTCCTAGCCGTGTCAGATTTGATACCCGAGCCGTCATGAAGCCCTCAGTGTATAGGGACCATAATTACCCTCTGCTCAGTATAATCCCTTGTCTCCCAAACAATGGTTTCCTCTTTACACAGTAGCAGTAAACAGATCAAAACATATCACTGTGACTGCGTCTCACATTGCACCTTATTACCAAGTCAAAAGTTGTCTGGTCAAAAGCAGTCTGCTAAATACAAAATAAGGTACCATTTGGGATCCAGCCTGTGACACCTCTTGCGCCAGCCTCTCGCTATGGATGCTTTGCTCGAGTCAAAATGGGCTTGTTCAGAGAGACGTCTGTGTCTGTCTGTCAGAAGGGTTTTTAATGGCATCCTAACGTTCTAACTGCTAGTTGGAATTATATGGCCTTACCTCTGTCTCATTTGGGAATTTGGACTGATCCCTGGGCTATCACCTCATGAACAGGATCTTTGATCACCTTGTTGCAGGAGAACTTTCCTGCAATTCAGGACATTTAAAACGTATAGTGTTTTTGAGGTTTAAAAAGGTTTCTGAAGCTTGTAACTTCCGACTTGATTATTCTCTTACGAAAAACTACTTGCAAAAATGTCCATTGATTACAATCCACATAATAATTCACATTTCCTGTTGCTGCAGGATTATTTTCCTGCTTTAATAAAGTGGCTCAAATTTAGATTCTAATCTGTATGTTAACCAAGAAAACAACGTCACACAGTACTGAGTTCAGGCTTAATCAGAGGGCCACTGGTTACTTAGAAACATGAATTAATAATTTAATGGAAATGCAGGTTTATTGTTCCGCCTACCTACTTTTCGGGTACCATGATGACACCCATTAGAAGCGATAGTGTTCCGAGACGACTAACCTTCTGAGTCCAAAATATTTAGTGCACTACTTTTGACCAGGGAATATGGTGCCATTTTGGATCCACACACTGACAGCCATACTGCCTGTCCCTGCAAAGCTGCAAAGCTGCAGTACATGACTGGGAAGACGGCCAAAGCCCTTGGTAAATAAAGAGGGAAAGATGAAATGTGAGCGACAGAAAGGCGAGACAGCTGAACAAATGCAATGACTTAGAAAATGGGCCTAACAGCTCCACGCTCTGGCTCATCCCCCCACTCTTTACACAATCAACCGTGTAAATTATTGAAATATCATGAAAAATAAATTGTTCCATGAAAAAATGCCTTACAATGCCCCAATTATGCATTTTAGCTGCATATATCCAGTGTTATTTATTCTTCTATGGTAATGAAAAATATGTGATGTTTGCCTAGAAAACAGCACATGGGAAGGAGGGGTGTATGTGTGTGTGTGTGTGTGTGTGTGTGTGTGTGTGAGTGTATGTGTGTATGCGCATCTGCATGTGTGTGTGCGCGTGTGTGTGTGCGTAGGAATGTTTCAGAGAGCGTATTGAAGCCACTATAAGTCCTAAACAGAGAGGACTTAGTCCACATTAAACAGATAACTGTCGGTCTCTTTTTATCTGAGGAATAAAACCAGGTGAACTTGATGTGGCTCAATCCCAATAGAACCAGGGATCTCTCTTTCAATTTCAATTCCAAGGGGCTTTATTGGCATGGGAAACAAATGTTTACATTGCCAACAAGTGAAAAAGATAATAAGCTAAAGTGAAATAAACAATCTGAAATGATCAGTATACATTACACTCACAAAAGTTTCAAAGGAATGGAGACATTTAAAATGTCATATTATGGCTATGTACAGTGTTGTAACAATGTGCAAATAGTTAAAGTACAAAAGGGAAAATAAATAAACATAAATATGGGTTGTATTTACAATTATGTTTGTTCTTCACTGTTCACAAATCGTTCTGCTGTGATGACACACTGTGATATTTCACCTAATAGATATGGGAATTTATGAAAATAGATTTTGTTTTCAAATTCTTTGTGGGTCTGTGTAATATAAGGGAAATATGTGTCTCTAATTTGGTCATACATTTGGCTGGAGGTTAGGAAGTGCAGCTCAGTTTCCACCTCATTTTGTGGGTAGTGAGCACATAGGCCTGTTTTCTCTTGAGAGACAGGTCTGCCTACAGTGGCCTCTCTCAATAGCAAGGCTATGCTCACTGAGTCTGTACATAGTCAAAGCTTCTCTCTCTCTCTCTCTCTCTCCATTCCTCCCTCTAGTCATGTTTAGTTTTGAAGCAGGTTGAATGAAGGAATACTATAGGAGAGGTATGAAGCTGCAGGCTGAATGAATGAATACTACAGGAGAGGTATGAAGCTGCAGGCTGAATGAATAAATACTACAGGAGAGGTATGAAGCAGCAGGCTGAATGAATGAATACTACAGGAGAGGTATGAAGCAGCAGGCTGAATGAATGAATACTACAGGAGAGGTATGAAGCTGCAGGCTGAATGAATGAATACTACAGGAGAGGTATGAAGCAGCAGGCTGAATAAATGAGTACTACAGGAGAGGTACTGTATGAAGCAGCAGGCTGAATAAATGAGTACTACAGGAGAGGTATGAAGCAGCAGTCTGAATAAATGAGTACTACAGGAGAGGTACTGTATGAATCATAGGGCTGAATGACTGAGTACTACAGGAGAGGTATGAAGCAGCAGGCTGAATGAATGAATACTACAGGAGAGGTACTGTATGAAGCAGCAGGCTGAATGAATGAGTACTACAGGAGAGGTATGAAGCAGCAGTCTGAATGAATGAGTACTACAGGAGAAGTATGAAGCAGCAGGTTGAATTAATGAGTACTACTGGATAGGTACTGTATGAATCATAGGGCTGAATGACTGAGTACTACAGGAGAGGTATGAAGCAGCAGGCTGAATGAATGAATACTACAGGAGAGGTACTGTATGAAGCAGCAGGCTGAATGAATGAGTACTACAGGAGAGGTATGAAGCAGCAGTCTGAATGAATGAGTACTACAGGAGAAGTATGAAGCAGCAGGTTGAATTAACGAGTACTACTGGATAGGTACTGTATGAATCAGAGGGCTGAATGAATGAGTACTACAGGAGAGGTATGAAGCAGTAGGAAGACGAAGAGAGAACTAAAAGCCCATGCTAAACGTCCATTGTTTTATATCGTTTGAGGCTTTATACTTATGGCCTCCTGTACCTCCCTCCTCAAAGAGTTGATTCCCTGGGAGTCTGTGGTGCTTTGAGCCAGAGGTACCCACCAACCCCTCTTCCTCTGGTCTTTACATCCTTAGATCTCCTTGATTTTAATGAGGCTCGCTCCCTTCTGAGGTAGGTTGTGTCCCAAATGGCCCCCTTGATCGTGGTTATGCTATTAGCTGGCCAAAAGTAGGCTGCATGAAAATAACAATACTGTGAATATAACCGTGTGTTAGTGTGAGTTTTCAGTGAATTTATGTAAAAGCTCATCTGCATTTTCTCAACATTTTTTTTAAAAATTCTCAGCAACAAAATAGTGATCCGATTAAGATCCTACATCTGTAGTGCATCCCACCCTTTTCCCATAGGGCCCAGGTTAAAAGTAGTGCACTATATAGGGAAAAGGATACCATTTGGGATGCATTTGTAGTGAAGTGGAGGTACTGTGTAAGGCTGTTGAACACCAGTGACCCCTGCTTTCCCCCCTGCCTCCCCTACCCTTCTCAGGTGGTCGTCTCTGGCTGTCTCTAATGTTTTATTAACCAAGTTCAGAGGTTCACACTCTTCAGAGAGATCACTGTCAATCTAGTGTTAAAGTGGGCTGCTGCTGTATAGCGCCGTAGTGGACTGGGACCTGCGTGGCTGCACATATCACACACTGTACATCGATATACAGATTTCTGGGATTGTCTCTTACAGCATATTGACAATACAATACGGCCGTTGGGACATCAAATCTGTGAACGCCTTGGATGTGTTGTTCTTATAAGGATAGTACAAGTGCATCGTCACACTTTGTCTGTTCAGTCCATATGTAGATACTTTACAGATGGTCATACTATCAACAAACTATCTGTTGATAAGCAACTGGTTGCTAAGGTTATGGTTAGGGTTAGGATAAGGTTTAGAATAAGGGTTAGGGTAAAGGTTACGTTTAGGGTTAAGATAAGGGTTAAGGTTACGGTTAGGGCTACGGTTAGGGTTAGTATATGGCTAGTTGAAATGTTACTTATTGTCTGTATGTAATCTTTTGAGAATGTACAGATGGACTGTCACGACTCCTGACGAAGTTGGCTCCCCCGCCTGTTCGGGTGGTGCTCGGCGGTCGTCGTCACCGGCCTACTAGCCGCCACCGATCCCTTTTTCTTTTCGTTTAGTTTTGTCTAATTAGTTACACCTGTTCCTTGTTTGTGTGTGTTTGATTTACTTCCCTATTTAGGTTGTGAAACCCGCCCCTGTGTTGTGCGGGATTATTTCTATGTTCACGGTTGTGTCGTTTGGTGTTGTTTTGTGCTCTGGACCGTGTTACCCGTTGTATTTGGGCTGGTCAGTGTTTTTCACCCTGCGTGGTTGGACATTTACTTTTGGTGCTGCATTAAAGTGCATCTTTCCACTGGACCTCTCTGCTCTCTGCGTTTGATTCCTTCTACACACCTAGTCAGCCGTGACATGGACTGTCCAAATAAATGATCAGAACATGTATTGGACAGTATGAGATTGTAACAATATGTAGTGGTGCTAATGAATATGTAATAGTAGTACTGTAATAGAAGTATTTATCTGTACAGTAGCAGTAGCATTAACCAGCTGTACTAATGAACCCTGTCATGTAGGCCAGATGAAGATGTAGCATTCAGTAATAACTGTCACTCATCATTTAGAGTATCAACACAGTACCCAGCCTCGGTTCCTGTTCCTGTGTGTGTGGGACTTGTGTGTACAGTATTACGTGTGTGTATTTCACACCAGCATAGGAAATGATGGCATAGTCAGAGGTGACAGTAGCACCCCTGACACAGGAAGGTAGAGGGGAGATATGGGGGTGTGTACCCCCGAAAGTGGAGAAGGGGAAAGCGTGCCCCCGTGGAGAGGATCACAGAGTGGGGTGTCACTTCACCATAGAGACCTCCACCTGCCTAGGGAGCCCACGATGCCCACCTCACACGTCTCTCTCCCTTCCTTCCTTCCGTCCTTCCTTGGAGAAATATCTTAAAGGACTGAATAACATTACAAAAGCATGCATTGAAGCCTTATTGCATTCATAATACTGAAAATACATATGATATCCACTCGTATTTACACTCACACGTGACTCAAGCCTAATACATTTTCCTACATGAATGTTATATAAATTAAATTAAAGAGTGTCTCACACTCTATATATTAACTCCCAGTAATGTATTAGGTAAATCACCAATGTGTCAGCATCACTGTACCTTCTTCAGCGTAATGTCATGAATGTTAACGTAACATACATTTTACATAGCATACAATACTGGATTATTGGATCAAATATTTTATCTCATTGGTATTGTCTCTGCAGGTTGCTGTCCTCTCCAAAAACCCCTGTAGAATATATCTGCATCCCAAATGGAAACCCATTTGATCCATTTAGTGCAGTACTTTTGACCAGGGCCCCTAGGGCTCTATATTGGGAATAGGGTGCCATTTGGGACACAGACAATGTAATTACACTCCAGCACATGTGGAAAGCGGTGTTATCATACCTGGTTCCTTGTAGGGGACGGTAGGCAGAGCGCAGGGGAATGAGATGATGATACAGTACATCTCTTTATATTCTGCTCCATACCGGCAGAAATACCATATTTATTCTGCAAGGACGAGCAAGAAGTGCTGGTGTCGACCGCAAACCCCTCTTAGCAGTTAGAGAGAGAGACAGGGAGAGAAAGGAAGATAGAGAAATAGAGATCTAGATTGAGAGAGAAAGAGTTAGGGTGGGAGGGGGCTGGTAATAAGAAGCGTTAGGAAAAGGCATGCAGAGTGGGCTCCTTCTACCATCTCTGGGTCCACTAATGTATCCTATTATGATTTGTGGGCATGTTCAGCCAGAAGGCCCCCAAGTCATTCCATTGCTGGTGGTTAATATGAGGCGCTTGCCACGTTAACATCCTCTCATGTATTCAGGGAGATGGGGGAAAGTGGGCTCACTTCACGCACACAGACATGTACAGATACATGCCTAGGCCAAATGGGCATGAGAACGCAGGAATACACACACACACACACACACACACACACACACACACACACACACACACACACACACACACACACACACACACACACACGCACGCACACACACACACACACACACACACACACACACACACGTTGAGCACACAGACCGTGCATACACACGGGTGCTCTCTCACACACACACACACACACACACACACACACGCACACACACACACACACACACACACACACACACACACACACACACACACACACACACACACACACACACACACACACACACACACACACACACACACACACACACACACACACACAGACAGACACATAGTCCAGACAGGCTATTATCCTCTGCCTTAGAGAGCATTGTGTGTGTGTGCCTTAGAAAGTAGGAGCTGGTGGGGGATTAGCTTGGAGACCGCTTACACACCTTCTTATACACACCTTACTAATTACAGCCAATCAGTTCCATCCTCATAGCCATCATCACACTCATTCAAATGTAATCTATGTTACCTGAGTATCAATTTGAAGTCACATCGACATCACTATCCAGTCTCTTGTCATCTGTCATTATCAAGTACACTGAAAGTCCAACTCACAAATCCAATGAACATGTTTCATTAATTTAATTGTTACACTCTCTCATTTTTCCTTCACAACACGAAATACACATGATGGCCATCCGGACAGACTACAACCACCAGGCTTCCCCCATGTCCAAATGTACCCTGTTTTGGAACAACAATGACAAGAAAGCTTTTCTCTTTGTCCCTGAGCGGCCAGGCTCCAGAGAGGGAAGTGACATTTAGGAAGAGCTAAAACAATGGAGCAGCAGTGCTTTAATGTGTCATAAGACGTCCTCTAAACATGGCTTTTCCATCTGAGAGCGTCTCCAGGCTGAGTCAAGTGCACTAACTGTGCATGAAAGAGTATGGTCCCCCTCAGGACCACCAGGCCTGATACCCACAAGAATAAACTGGCCTTTAACTCTACAGAGCTCCGAAGAGCAGAAAATACATCAGGCCTGTTTTAATGCTTCCTGTGCCACAGGAAAAGAACAACACCAAACTGTGGCTCTATATTTCTGTAAGGATTTGACTGAGGACAGCCTTCGTTATTGACAGTTGCATCATCATACATTGGTTATGATACAAACTCTTACGTTGAAAACCTTACATGTTTTAGATTTCAAAAAAGATTTATATACAGTACCAGTGAAGAGTTTGGACACACCTACTCATTCAAGGGTTTTTCTTTATTTTTACTATTCTCTATATTGTAGAATAATACTGAAGACATCAACCCTATGAAATAACACATACGGAATTATTTAGTAACCAAAAAAGTGTTTATGTTTATATATTTATGTTTCAGATTCTTCAAATTATTCACCATTTGCCTTGATGACAGCTTTGCACACTTTTCCCATTCTCTCAACCAGCTTCATGAGGTAGTCACCTGATCTCTTCATGTGTGGTTCCCACCGTGAAGCATGGAGGAGGAGTTGTGATGGTGTGGAGGAGCCTTGCTGGTGACACTCTCAGTGATTTATTTAGAATTCAAGGCACACTTAACCAGCATGGCTACAACAGCATGCCACAGTGATACACCATCCCATCTGGTTTGCGCTTAGAGGGACTATCATTTGTTTTTCAACAGGACAATGACCCAACACACCTCCAGGCTGTGTAAGGGCTATTTGACCAAGAAGCAGAGTGATGGAGTGCTGCCTCAGATGACCTGGCCTCCCCAACACCCAATTGAGATGATTTGGGATGAGTTGCACCACAGAGTGAAGGAAAAGTAGCCAACAAGTGCTCAGCATATGTGGGAACTCCTTCGGTTGGAAAAGCAGAAGGTGAACCTGATTGAGAGAATGCCAAGAGTCATCATAGCAAAGTGTGGCTACTTTGAAAAATCGAAAATATATTTTGATTTGTTTAACTTCTCTAGATTTGTTTAACTTCTCTAGGGTATTTCGGAATTTTGGATGAAAAGCATGCCCAAATTAAACTGCCTGCTTCTCGGGCCCAGAAGATATGATATGCATATAACAGGTAGATTCGGATAGAAAACGCTCTAAAGTTTTCAAAACTGTTAACCTGTTTGGCGTGCAAGCCCGACGTCGGTACATTTATGACAACAGCCTCTTCAAGTGCAGGGCGCGAAATTCAAAATATATATTTTTTTAATATTTAACTTTCACACATTAACAAGTTCAATACAGCACATGAAAGGTACACATCTCGTGAATCCAGCCAACATGTCCGATTTTTAAAATGTTTTACAGGGAAGACAAAATATGTAAATCTATTAGCTAACCACGTTAGCAAAAGACTCCACTTTTATTACTCCATCAGTTTTTGACTCCATCAGTAGCTATCACAAATTCGGCCAAATAAAGATATAAATAGCCACTAACCAAGAAACAACCTCATCAGATGACAGTCTGATAACATATTTATTGTGTAGTATATGTTTTTTTCAAAAAATTTGCATATTTCAGGTATAAATCATAGTTTACATTGCAGCTACAGTCATAAATTGCACCGAAAGCAGCCATAATATTTACAGACACCAACGTCAAATACCTAATTACTCATCATAAAACATTTCTGAAAAATACAGCAATTGAAAGACATGCATCTTGTGATTCCAGCCAATATTTCCGATTTATCAAGTGTTTTACAGCAAAAACACAATATAGCGTTATATTAGCGTAGCCACAATAGCCAAAAACACAAGCAATTTCCCAGTAGCAAAAGTAAGCGATCGTAACAAACAGGCAAAAGATATATAATTTTTGACTAACCTTGATTTTCTTCCTCAGATGACAGTCCTATAACATCATGTTATACATACACTTATGTTTTGTTCAAAAATGTGCGTATTTAGAACTGAAATCAGTGGTTACCCATTATGCTAACGTAGCTACTATTTCCCACAACGTTCGGATATTTTACTGACACTTTTTCTGACACACATATTCTGACCAAATAGCTATTCATAAACATAACTAAAAAATACATGTTGTATAGGAAATGATAGATCCATTAGTTATTAATGAAATCACAGTGTTAGAATTCTAAAAAATAACTTCATTACGTTATGCAGCTTCGGTATAGCTTAGAGTAGCCAAAACGTTGGCCGCCCACGACTAGTACACAGTTCGACAGATATATGAAATAGCATCATAAAATGTTTCTTACTTTTGCTGATCTTTCATCAGAATGTTGGACAAGGTGTCCTTTTTCCAGAACAGTCGTTGTTTGGAATTAGAACGGACTCTTTCCCTCTTGAATTAGCACGCGCGCTAGCCAGGTGGCACGGATCTCTCCAACGTAAACAAAGTCAGAGGACGGAACACGGCAAAACTCCCGAAAAAATTTCAATAATCTGATGAAACTATATTGAAAAAACATACTTTACGATGATATGGTGACATGTATCAAATAAAATCAAAGCCGGAAATAATATTCGCCTATAACGTCAGCAAAACAAAAGGCAATCCCACTGTCAAGCTGGCGCTATTCAGAGTACCGAAAATGGGGGACACGAGATTCCAAGTTGATGTGTTCCAACTCAGATCGAGATAATCACCTCATTTCTTCTCTCACAGCCTTCTTGACACCCAGAGGAAGGTGTTTGACGTGCATGTATACTAATAGCTCTTGTGCCCATTTATAGGCAGGAAGAGGAAGAGACCCTTGGTTTCAGACTTTGAACTTCCGGGTCAGGAAAAGTGCTGCAGAATGAGTTCTGTTTCACTCAGAGAAATAATTCAAACGGTTTTAGAAACTAGAGAGTGTTTTCTATCCAATAGTAATAATAATATGCATATTGTACGAGCAATAATTGAGTACGAGGCCGTTTGAAATGGACACATTTTATCAGGCTACTCAATACTGCCCCTTGCAGCCATAAGAAGTTAAAATAGTGTCTGTTAGTATAACAGAATTGATTTGGCAGGAGAAAATCTGAGTAAAACCCATTCAGGAAGTATGATTGTTTTTGGTTTTGTAGTTTTCTATACAATGCCATTACAGTATCCATTGACTTTTGACTCATTTACATTTAAGTCATTTAGCAGACGCTCTTATCCAGAGCGACTTACAAATTGGAAAGTTCATACATATTCATCCTGGTCCCCCCGTGGGAATTGAACCCACAACCCTGGCATTGCAAGCGCCATGCTCTACCAACTGAGCCACACGGGACCACAGGACTCAAATTGCAGTTCCTATGCCTTCCACTAGATGTCAACAGTCTTTAGAAATTGTTTCTGGCTTGTATTCTGAAAAATTAGGGAGTAAGAGCAGTCTGAATGAGTGGACCCTGCCGTGTCACAGAGCTTTTTCATCAGCGCACCGAGAGAGTGCCTTTCATGTTTACCTTTTATGTTTACGTTATTGTCCGGTTGAAACATTATCGATTATTTAGGCTAAAAACAACCTAAGGCTTGAATATAAACATCGTTTGACATGTTTCTATGAACTTTACGGATACAATTTAGATTTTTTTGTCTGCCTGTTTGAGCCTGTGGATTACTGAAGAAAATGCGCAAACAAAACTGAGGTTTTTGGATATAAAGAGAGACTTTATAGTACAAAAGGAACATTTATTGAGTAAATGAATGTCTTCTGAGTGCAACCATATGAAGATCATTAAAGGTAAGGGATTAATTTTATCTCTATTTCTGACTTGTGTAACTCTTCTACTGGTTACTGTTTGTAATGATTTGTCTGCTGGGCGCTGTTCTCAAATAATCGTAAGGTATGCTTTTGCCGTAAAGCATTTTTTAAATCTGACACTGTGGTTGGATTCACAAGTAGTTATTGTTTAAACCTATGTAAAATATGTTTTGTTTTCTGAATTTTTATAATGAGTATTTCTATATTTGAATTTGGCGCCCTGCAGTTTCACTGGCTGTTGAAGAGGTGGGACGCTACCGTCTCACGTAATCTAGAGAGTTTAACACTTTTTTGGTTACTACATGATTCCATATGTGTTATTTCATAGTTTTGATGTCTTCACTATTATTCTACAATGTAGAAAATAGTAAAAATAAAGAAAAGCCCTTGAATGAGTAGGTGGGTCCAAACTTTGGACTGGTACTGTATATTAATTCCTGAAATTAATTTTGTTAATTAAATGAATGTTCAATAAATTGCTCAATTCAATACATTGCGCTGAAGATAAGCGTCACAGTGCAATTGACAATTAAAGGAAATGGTCCCGCGGTCGCGGAGACTGCATTCACGTTAAACGCTGCATATCGGCTCTACAGCGTAGATATTCTGTACTATGTATTGAGCCAAGCCCTAAATAAAGTGTAATGTTGACAATAGTATATTTTTTAGATATAGTGTAAATGTATTCATCTACACTGAACAACAATATTAACACAACATGCAACAATTTTAACGATTTTTCTGAGTTACCGTTCATACAAGGAAATCAGTTCACTGAAATAAATTCATTAGGCCCTAATCTATGGATTTCACATGAATGGGAAGATAGATATGCATCTGTTGGTTACAGATACCTTAAAAAAAGGTAAGGGCGTGAATCAGAAAACCAGTCAGTTTCCGGTGTGCCAACCATTTTCCTCATGCAGCGTGACATATCTCCTTTTTGTAGAGTTGATCAGGCTGTGGATTGTGGCCTGTGAAATGTTGTCCCATTCCTCTTCAATGGCTGTGCGAAGTTGCTGGATATTGGCGGGAACTGGAACACACTGTCATACACGTAGATCCAGAGCATCCCAAACATGCTCAATGCGTGACATGTTTGGTGAATAGGCAGTTTCCAGGAATTGTGTACAGATCATTGCGACATGGGGCTGTGCATTATCATGCTGAAATATAAGGTGATGTTAGCGGACGAATGGCACGACAATGGGCCTCAGGATCTCATCAAGGTAATTCTGTTAATTCAAATTGCCATCGATAAAATGCAATTGTGTTCGTTGTCTGTAGCTTATGCCTGCCCATACCATAACCCCACCACCACCATGGGGCACTCTGCTCACAACATTGACATCAGCAAACCACTTGCCAAAACAACACCATACACTTTGTCTGCCATCTGCCCGGTACAGATGAAAACAGGATTCATCCATGAAGAGCACACTTCTCCAGCGTGCCAGTGGCCATCGAAGGTGAGCATTTGCCCACTGAAGCCAGTTACAACACCGAACTGCAGCCAGGTCAAGACTCTGGTGAGGACAACGAGCACTCAGTTGAGCTTCCCTGTGACGGTTTATCACAGTTGCGCATAAATTTTGTTGTGTAAACCCAGTTTCATCAGCTGTCCAGGTGGCTTTTCTCAGACCATCCCGCAGATGAAGAAGCCGGATGTGGAGGTCCTGGGCTGGCGTGGTTATACGTGGTCTGCGTTTGTGAGGTCAGTTTGACGTACTGCCAAATTCTCTAAAACTCCCTTTAAACTTGAGACAAATTCTCGAAAACTCCCTTCAAACTTGAGACATCTGGGACATTGTGTTTTGTGACAAAACTGCACATTTTAGGGTGGCCTTTTATTGTCTTGCACAAGGTGCACCTGTGTAATGATCATGCTGTTTAATCAGCTTCTTGATATTCCACACCTGTCAGGTGGATGGATTATCTTGGCAAAAGATAAATGCTCACCAACAGGGACGTAAACAAAGTTGTACACAACATTTGCAAGAAATAAGCTTTTTCTGCGTATGGACGTTTTCTGGGATCTTTTATTTCAGCTCATGAAACATGGGACCAACATTTTACATGTTGCTTTTATATTTTTGTTCAGTATACATTGTTAACATTAGGTTAGGGTCAAGATAGTTTATTATTTTTAGGTTACAGGAGATCTTTAACCAAGAGATCATGGAAATGAACATTGGAAATATAAGGAGAAAAATTCTGTAGTTTCTTGCCTTCCGATGCAAACTACATAAAACAAGTTTAGGGAACTAAAATATCAGTAAGTATTACAAGCATGAAATTACTAGGCTTGAGATTACATAAATCCAGGATTTAACCTCTGAAGTATAAACACCAACATGCTTAAGATATGTTGATTTTTTCAGGAATGCTCTCTATATTTAAACAAATTCTTTTCAAGAAGTGCTTTTTTTCTCAAGGTAAGATTAAAATTGATGGAGGAGCACGTTACGCATCGCCTCTCACCCCGATCGGCAGCCAGCTAGATCACAACAGCTTGGTGATGACTGCAGCCTGCATGGTGCTACTCGACAAAACAAATCTTTTTTACCAAGTGGCTGTGGTTGTGAAGCACATACGTCCCGCAGCTCAGATTTTACATCCTGTCACATTAATGATTAAACCACTCAATATAAATATTAAAACTAATAGCTTCACTATTCAGCTATTACTCTGTCATTCCCTGAAATCATCATAAAACATTCAGAGCCTTTTAGAAAATTTACACACTTGAATTTGATGGCAGGAGAGGGAGTATGTCAGAGTGCCTGGCCCTGGAAGCTTAAATAATAGTGGAAAGCTGTTTATGGAACATGCTTTATTTATTCATCGTCTCACCCCGAATAACGGCTTCAATCTAGATGGAGGGAAGAGGGGGTGAGAGAGAGAGAATAGACGGGAGAGAAAGATAGCGAGAGAGATAGGGAGGGAGAAGGAGGGAGAGTGAGTGAGAGAGAGAGAGAAAGAGAGAGGGTGAGAGACAGATAGTGAGAGGAAGGGAGGAGTGAGACAGTGAGATAGAGAAACAGAGAGAACAAGAGGGAGATAGGTTTAGACAGGAGGAGTAAGAGAAAATCAGGAGGAGTAAGAGAAAATCAAAGTCGAGCTATCAAGGGAAAAAAAGCTAAAACATAACTCTTCCCACACTTTATAGCAGTGGAGGGAAAAAATGCGGAGCCGATGAGATACTCAGCACAAGGTCAATCAATGCAAGGACTCTGGGTCCAGGAGCGCCTAATGGATTGTGAAGACACATAGCAGGGCTATGAATTTTTAACCACCAGCTAGCTACCTTCTACAGTCCAGACTGCCATAAATCAATCATTACTTATTGGGAGAGAATCAATTATGCAAACTTTAAAACATTTAATGTCAGATAATGAAGAGGTCCCGGGGCCAAGAGGGCTGGCTGTCCGGGGTGGGGATTCACTGCTTTCCCAGGATGCACTGGGGCATGCAGGAAAGCAAAGGCCGCTAGGAGACGGTGAGACGGGGCCGGGGCCAAACTTCCATCCAAGGCCAAGGTCGGTCTTAAAGAACTCAATGCCAGTCAAGCGATGCAGGGCAGAGAATCAGATGCTGGTTGAGGGAAAATTGATGGAGATTATTGGCTATGTGTACTGTACTAAAAGGCAACATTACCTTGACAGACCCACTGGCATGCTGTAGCTGCAACACACGTCTGAGTTTATCCTCCACTACATCACATCTAATCGCACTGCAAACGAACCGGACCCTCAATCAAAACAGAGCGCTTGAGCGAGAAAGACTGAAATAATTTCATATAAATGTAATAACATAATTGTTGGTGTCAGGCTTCTTGAAAAGCAATGATCAACATGAACACTATTACTATGGTCATTATCATCACTATGAGTTGTTGTTGCTGTAGTGGTACAATAGTAGTAATATTGTAAATCCCTTTGCAACCTACAGGGATTTGTTAATACATTCCTAAGTGGACATGTAAGTAGGAAAATTGACATTATTTGCGACATTTTCAAAAGCTCATTATAGAAAAGCCCTGAGGCAGTCCCCTGTGGCACGGATCTCACTTCACTGAGCTCTAAACAATTCTGCATCCCAAAAGGCATTTCCTATATAGTGCACTAGTTTTGACAATGGCCGATAGGGCTCTGGTCAAAAGTAGTGCACTATATTGATAACAGGTGCCGTTTGGGACTCAGCCAATGTTTAAGCAGCACAGCCAGCCACATTTAAACCTTCCCTTTATACGTGTCCTACTGACTCAAATTCTGCACCACTCCTCTGACCCCATCACCCAACGCTTTTAAGCAGTTTGTGTCTTTCTGACAATTCATGTTTAATGTATAACCGTCTCTTTAGCTTGTCTGGCTAACCTTAAGCATAGAATATAATTATAAATGAGAGTACAAAACTGTACAAAAGACTGTTAATATGACTATAGGGTAAATGTGTCCAAAAACTAGACTATAATCTGGTGGGAAAGTACCATATTACTCACAATACCTGCAGCAGAATTATTCTCAAAACCTTTAATTTTTATTTATGCAGAATATCTAGATGCAGATTTAAAGTAAACAGTGCAATGATCATCTGCAATATTCCAGATTTGTTATATTATGTGACTGCAACTAAATAACCATAGGTCCCGAACAACAAATATCCAATCAGAAATGAACTTTAAACAGGTGTTTTGGATGAAGAGAATCGAAGTAGATAAAATGCCGTGTCTGGTGGGAATCATATTAATAGAATGACATACTGTACTGGCCTTGTTCATGTGGTCTGCTCTATATTGGTATTTGCAGTTGTTTCTTTAGGCATGTACACCAAACTTATTAGCGAAACAGGTTGCATATCAACAACACATGTACACACACACACACACACACACACACACACACTCTTCCCCAAATCTGTCGTATCTGCTAACTATACCAAATGCTTTATCACTTTGAACAGACAAAGAAGAGAGAACACTTGGAGGTGACTGTACATACTCAATAGCATCCAGTGCATCTGTCTTTGTAATCCTTACAGAATACATAGGAAGTGAACTTTAATTTAAGGACTGACATGTTTGTTTTACAGTGAGATATTTAGAAGGAAGTTCGCTTTTCCAACCATAATACTAACAGAAAATATAATTTTGTCTTGTCTCCAGTGGATGGAGGGATAGATGGATGAATGAGTTAAAGAGGCACTAAGCGGCTGATTGCTCTGATTCTGACTGGTGGATTCTTTTCCCTTATTTTAAATGTGCCTCTGAGAAAAGTGGACATAGATATGATTTGACGTTGTTAAATGTTCATGTATTGGAATATACATGTACATGGTATAAACCCCCTGATTAAAAACATCTCACAATACAGTCAATGTCCTGTTTAATCACTGTTTGTTAAAACCTTTTCTCAATAGGGGGTGCTGTTGGGACTTTGTAATAATTCCGTTCCCAAATTAAACTGCCTCGTACTCAATTCTTGCTCGTACAATATGCATATTATTATTACTATTGGATAGAAAACACTCTCTAGTTTCTAAAACCGTTTGAATTATTTCTCTGAGTGAAACAGAACTCATTCTGCAGCACATTTCCTGTCAGGAAGTGAGATTTCAGAAATCGAGGTCCCTGTTCTGAGGTCAGTTAATAAGTCCCCATGTAAGCCAAACATGCACTGCATACGCCTTCTTCTAGATGTCAGTAAGCGGTGAGAATTTAAATGGAGTGGATTGCGCAATCTGGGCCACTATAAAGGATCATGGAACGGAAGTACCGTTCTTTTCAACGGGGCATCTGGCGCAAGGGGGACATCACAATGGCGTCCTGCAAAAGCTTTAGTTTTAGCAGTTCTATATCTCCGGTCATGTTTTTATTCGTTATAGGTGTTAAAGACATCATAAGGTAGTTAATTTAAACCGACTTATAGCAGTTTATATCAGTTTATTGCGATTTTCTGGGATTTCTTTGTGACGCACTTTCACGAGTTGGACATCTCTACAGTGGGTGGCTATCGTTAGCTGCTATTTCTACAGGTGAAGAGGACATCTTTCAACCAAAAGACGATTGTTCTGGAGAAAGGACACCTTGCCCAAGATTCTGATGGAAGCTCGGCAAATAGTAAGCAATCTTGTTTGTTGTTAATTCATATTTATGTTGACAAATGTCAAATAATAATTCCGCCATGAATTTCGGTGTGGTCTCGCTTTAGCGCACGCTGTATGCTGAAGTAACGTTAATTTAAAAAATGTAACACAGCGATTGCATTAAGAACTAATTTGTCTTTCATTTGCTGTCCAACTTGTATTTTTTAGTCAAGTTTTGGATTACTTACTGATTAGAATAGGTGCCTCTCCAAAGATTTCTCCTGACATTTTCTGGGCAGCTTGGCAACTTTTCTCATTGTATAACCACGATTTGTGCCACTAAATATGCACATTTTCGAACAAACTCTACATGCATTGTGTAATATGATGTTATAGGACTGTCATCTGAAGAATTCTGAGAAGGTTAGTGAAAAAAGTAATATATTTTGGTGGTTTATACGTTATCGCTATTTTTGGCTTGAATCAATGCTGTTGTGATGTTTGCTATTGTAGTAAGCTAATATAACGCTATATTGTGTTTTTGCTGTAAAACACATAGAAAATCTGAAATATTGGCTGGATTCACAAGATCTGTGTCTTTCATTTGCTGTACGCTGTGTATTTTTAAGAAATGTTTTATGATGAGTAATTTGATAATACACGATGGTCTCTGTAGTTATTCTAGTTGCTTCGGTGAGAGTTGTGATGGTGGCTGCAAAGGTAAACTATGATTTATACCTGAAATATGCACATTTTTCTAACAAAACTGTCACGTTCCTGACCTGTTTTCTGTTATTTTTGTATGAGTTTAGTTGGGCAGGGCGTGAGTTGGAGTGGGCATTCTATGTTTTGTGTTTCTATGTTTAGGTCATTGGTAATTAGCTTTATATGGTTCTTAATCAGGGACAGGTGTTTGACGTTTCCTCTGATTGAGAACCATATAAAGGTAGGCTGTTCACACTGTTTGTGGGTGGTTGTCTTCCGTGTTTGTGTCTGTGCACCACACGGGACTGTTTCGTTTGTTCGTTCGTTTGTGTAGTCTGTACCTGTTCATGCGTCCTTCGTGTTTATGTAAGTTCTCTCGTTCAGGTCTGTCTACATCGTTTATTTGTTTTTGTAGTTTGTTGAAGTATTTTCGTGTTTCGTCATTACTTTAATAAATTCATTATATCATATCACAACGCTGCGCTTTGGTCCAATCCCTACTCCTCCTCTTCGTCCGAAGAGGAGGAGGACAACCGTTACAAAAACGTATGCTATACAATAAATATATAATTATATATAAATATATAAATACATGTTTCAACGAACCTTACTTATACTTTTCGGATTTTTCATCTGCCTTTGAGCCTGTGGATTACTGAACAAAACGCGCTAACAAAACGGAGGTTTTTGGATATAAAGAGGGACTTTATCGAACAAAACAAACATTTATTGAGTAAATGGGAGTCTTGTGAGTGCAACCATATGAAGATCATCAAAGGTAAGTGATTAATTTTATCGCTATTTCTGACTCCTCTACTTGGCTGGTAACTGTTTGTAATGATTTGTGTCAGATTTCAAAAAGGCTTTAAGGCGAAAGCATACCATGTGATTATCTGAGAACAGCGCCCCACACCAAAATACTTTTCCAAACCAGCACAGGCGTCACAAAGTAACAAATAGCACTAAAATAAATCTTTTACCTTTGAAGATATTCCTCTGTTTGCAATCCCAAGGGTCCCAGCGATACAACAAATGGTCATTTTGTTCTATAAAGTCCTTCTTTATATCCCAGAAATGTCCGTTTAGTTGGCGCGCTTGATTCAGTAATCCAATTGTTCAACATGCATAAAAACGAATCCAAAAAGTAAAAATATCCGCACATCCTGGGAAAAAGTTGCTACTTTAGCACAATGTATAACCACTGATTTCAGCTCTAAATATGCACATTTTCGAACAAAACATAAGTGTATGTATAACCTGATGTTATAGGACTGTCATCTGATGAAGCTTATCAAGGTTAGTCAAAAATTATATCTTTTGCTGGTTTGTTACGATCGCTAACTTTTGCTGCTGGGGAATGGCTTGTGTTTCTGGCTATTGTGGTAAGCTAATATAATGCTATATTGTGTTTTCGCTGTAAAACACTTAACTTCTTGTCAATATGGGGGCGCTGTTTCACCATTGGAAAAAATAGTGCCCAAATTAAACTGCCTCGTACTCAATTATTGCTCGTACAATATGCATATTATTATTACTACTGGATAGAAAACACTCTCTAGTTTCTAAAACCGTTTGAATTATATCTGTGGGTGAAACAGAACTCGACTTAGAGCAATTTTCCTATGTGAATGTCAGAGTGCAGAATTTTGCTGGCTGTTCCCAGACCTGTGTATTAATTTGCCTGTCCTCTATTGGTTGAGATGCACTGCATACGCCTTCCCCTGGTTGTTAGCGAATAGGGAGAGTTGAAATGGAGTTTCTACGTAGGTCCCAAAGTTTATAAATTGATTGGAATCAAGGTGTCCACCCTTTTGGATCTTCGCGCTGACGCAGAAAGGGTCTTGGCATGTCTTTTTAGACGCTCTGGTTTTAGAAACTAGATATATCCGGCTCTGTTTTTATTCGATATAGGCTTTAAAGACATCATAATCTTGTTATTTTAAACCGATTTATATCAGTTTATGTCAGTATATTGCGATTTTCGGTCATTTCATTTTCTGACGTTGTATTGAGTTGGGTATCTCTCTCTCGAATGCCATTGTGTACTGCTAATTGCAACGTGGAAGGAAACATTCTCCAACCCAGCAACGATTCTGTTGGCCAACGGACACCTTTCCCAAGATTCTGATGGGAGTTCAGCTAATAGTAAGAACTATTTATGCTGATAATTCGTTGTTCTGTTGAAAAAGTAAAATGCATAAGACGCCATTATTTGCCGTGTAGCCTTGCGTTATCACAGCCTGTATTGCACCCTGTATTGCGCAGTAAGTTTAATTTTAAAAATGTAATTCAGCGATTGCATTAAGAACTAATTTGTCTTTCAATTGCTGTCCACCCTGTATTTTTTAGTCAAGTTTATGATTATTTATTGATTAGACTAGGTGACTCTCCAAGATGGCGCCTGAAATTTTCTGGGTAGCTTGGCAACTTTTCTCATTGTATAAGCACGATTTGTGCCGCTAAATATGCACATTTTCGAACAAACTCTATATGCATTATGTAATATGATGTTACAGGACTGTCATCTGAAGAATTCTGAGAAGGTTAGTGAAAATTAATATATTTTGGTGGTGAATACGTTATCGCTATGTTTGGCTGGAATCAATGCTGTTGTTTGGTTTGCTACTGTGCTAAGCTAATATAATGCTATATTGTGTTTTCGCTTTAAAACACTTAGAAAATCTGAAATATTGTCTGGATTCACAAGATCTGTGTCTTTCAATTGCTGTACGCTGTGTATTTTTAAGAAATGTTTTATGATGAGTAATTAGCTAATACACGATGGTCTCTGTAGTTATTCTAGTCGCTTTGGTGAGAGTTGTGATGGTGGCTGCAATGGTAAACCATGATTTATACCTGAAATATGCACATTTTTCTAACAAAACCTATGCTATACAATAAATATGTTATAAGACTGTCATCTGATGAGGTTGTTTCTTGGTTAGTGGCTATTTATATCTTTATTTGGTCGAATTTGTGATAGCTACTGATGGAGTAAAAAAATGGTGGAGTAAAGAAGTGGTGTCTTTTGCTAACGTGGTTAGCTAATAGATTTACATATTGTGTCTTCCCTGTAAAACATTTTAAAAATCAGAAATGATGGCTTGATTCACAAGATGTGTATCTTTCATTTGGTGTCTTGGACTTGTGATTTCATGAACATTTTATTATATGATATCCCTGTGGCTTTAGGCTAGGCTATGCTAGTCAGCTTTTTACTGATGGGGGGCTGGTTTGTGAGGCGTTAGAGGTTAATAAATCGGAAATATTGGCTGGAATCACAAGATGCCTGTCTTTCATTTGCTGTACACCATGTATTTTTCAGAAATGTTTTATGATGAGTATTTAGGTATTTGACGTTGGTGTCTGTTATTACTCTGGCTGCTTCGGTGCTATTTCTGACGGTAGCTGTGATGGTAGCTGCAATGTAAAACTGATTTATAGCTCAAATATGCACATTTTTCAAACAAAACATAGATTTATTGAATAACATGTTATAAGACTGTCATCTGATGAAGTTGTTTCTTGGTTAGTTTGGTTGGTTCTTGGTTAGTTAGGTTGGTTTTGTGCATGCTACCTGTGCTGTGA
Source organism: Salvelinus fontinalis (assembly GCF_029448725.1). Lineage (NCBI taxonomy): Eukaryota > Metazoa > Chordata > Actinopteri > Salmoniformes > Salmonidae > Salvelinus > Salvelinus fontinalis. Next base: position 19,807,065 of record NC_074678.1, on the reverse strand, counting down.
AAAATGTCTGTCCTTTTTTGCATTTGGTGGTGAGCTAACATAAATATACGTGGTGTTTTCGCTGTAAAACATTTTAAAAATCGGACATGTTGGCTGGATTCACAAGATGTTTATCTTTCATATGCTGTATTGGACTTGTTAATGTGTGAAAGTTAAATATTTCTAAAAAATATATTTTGAATTTCGCGCCCTGCACTTGAAGTGGCTGTTGTCATATTGTGCCCGGCTTCGGGCTTGCAGCCCAAAGAAGTTAATCCACCTATCGTGTCAGATTTTGAAAATATGCTTTGCAACGAAAGCAATCTAAGCTTTTGTGAGTGTATCAATCAATGCTAGAACAGTTAGCCTTTTATTAGATTGGTTAGCTTGGTCACGAAAGTGAGAAAAGCAATAAAATGAATCGCTTACCTTTGATAATCTTCAGATGTTTGCACTCACGAGACTCCCAGTTACACAACAAATGTTCTTTTTGTTTCGATAAATATTACTTTTATAACAAAAAAACGCCATTTGGGTTGCGCGTTATGTTCAGAAAACCAAAGCCTCGTTCCGTTCGATGAAAATTCCAAAAAGTATCTGTAATGGTCGTAGAAACATGTCAAATGTTTTTTATAATCAATCCTCAGGTTGTTTTCAACAAACATAATCGATAATATTTCAACCGGACCGTAACCTATTCAATAAGAGAGAAAAAGAAAATGGAGAGCTACCCTCTAGCGCGCAGGAACTAATCAGAGGACACCTGCCTACTTTGAAAAATCTCGCTCATTTTTCAAAATAAAATCCTGAAACTATGTCTAAAGCCTGGTCACAGCCTGAGGAAGCCAGTGGAAAAGGAATATGGGTGATACCCTTTTAAATGGAAGAAAGACGGGCCAGGAAACACAGATTAAAAAAAAAATCACTTCCGGGTTAGATTTTCTCAGGTTTTTGCCTGCAGAATCAGTTTTGTTATACTCACAGACAATATTTTGACAGTTTTGGAAACTTTGGAGTGTTTTCTATCCTCATCTGTAAATTATATGCATATTCTACGATCTGGACCTGAGAAATTATCTGTTTACCTTGGGAACGTTATTTAAAAATAAAAATAAAATCTGACCCCTAGCATCAAGAGGTTTAACCCACTGTTTGATATTAACTGACTTGCCTAGTTAAATAAAGGGTGAATGTGATATTTCAGTTTTTCTTTATACATTTGCAAAAATGTATACAAAACTGTTTTTGCTTTGTCGTTATGGGGATTTGTGTATCGATTGATGAGGGAAAATGCAATCAATTGTAGAATAATGCTGTAACGTAACAAAATGTGCAAGAAGTCAAGGGTTCTGAATACTTTCCAAATGCACTGTATCAGTGCTGTGCTGGCTAGTAGGCAGAACTTGCAGGGAAACCTTCACTCAAGGAAGGGAATACCTGAAAAACACTTGGTGCAGTTTCAGCCCTTAAAAGATTTCAGTCAAGTACCGTAACTGCACAACATCCCGACAATTAACCAGGGAGCATGGAGGGGGTAAAGAGAGATGGAGGGACTGACTGACTAGCGAATGGTCCGAGGGGCTGTCTGTACAGTCAGGCCAGGTACATCCTTATCTTTACGCTCAGCTGGGTCTGGGCTCAGACAGGAGAGATGACCCAGAGTCAGGCCAAAATGTTTACCGGCAGATGTGTTTTAAAGGAGCCCTCCTTAGCTGGTCATGGCAGCGTGAAACACCCTGCTGTTCTTTGAATCTGCAATCCACCGCTCTTTCACCAATCCCAACCTACAAAATCACCCTGACCTTTTAGATGGAAAGAAATTATGGATGAGTGGGCCATTCTTCTGGGTTTTTTCTTTTCTTATATTCCCTGTCTTCTTTATTCTTATTCCTTCTTTTTTCCATACCATTGAAGATTGAAGCTGTCTATGTTAGCCTCTGAGGCAAATTCTTCCCCCTCCCTTTGCTCCCTTTTTCAAATCACTTTAAAGTCTGATGCTGGGAGTCTGGCTGCTCTGTCCAGAGCCCTTTGGCACTTGGCTTCTGTGCAATGGTTCGCGTCAGGAGGTACGATTTGTGATTTGCGGATGACATGAGCATTGCCTTGCCTGGCTGGTGGCTGTAAAGGTGGTTCTGCATAGCAGAGTCTGTAATATGGGATATCAAGTGACTGGTGTCCACTGTCACCACCACCACTAAACTGCTGTTTTCCTTGGTGAAAACAGAACCACTGTTTTACCATTACAGTGATGGACATACAGTATATTACAGTGTGGTATTTGGAAGGAAGTTTGTGCTTATGTCTATGGCTATGTGTTTGTGGGTGTCTGAATACAAATACAGTGGGGAGAACAAGTATTTGAAACACTGCCGATTTTGCAGGTTTTCCTACTTACAAAGCATGTAGAGGTCTGTAAATTTTATCATAGGTACACTTCAACTGTGAGAGACTGAATCTAAAACAAAATCCAGAAAATCACATTGTATGATGGTTAAGAAATTAATTTGCATTTTATTGCATGACATAAGTATTTGATCACCTACCAACCAGTAAGAATTCCGGCTCTCACAGATCTGTTAGTTTTTCTTTAAGAAGCCCCCCTGTTCTCCACTCATTACCTGTATTAACTGCACCTGTTTGAACTCGTTACCTGTATAAAAGATACCTGTCCACACACTCAATCAAACAGACTCCAACCTCTCCACAATGGCCAATACCAGAGAGCTGTGTAAGGACATCAGGGATAAAATTGTAGACCTGCACAAGGCTGGGATGGGCTACAGGACAATAGGCAAGCAGCTTGGTGAGAAGGCAACAACTGTTGGCGCAATTATTAGAAAATGGAAGAAGTTCAAGATGACGGTCAGTCACCCTCGGTCTGGGGCTCCATGCAAGATCTCACCTCGTGGGGCATCAATGATCATGAGGAAGGTGAGGGATCAGCCCAGAACTACAAGGCAGGACCTGGTCAATGACCCGAAGAGAGCTAGGACCACAGTCTCAAAGAAAACCTTTAGTAACACACTACGCCGTCATGGATTAAAATCCTGCAACGCACGCAAGGTCCCCTGCTCAAGCCAGCGCATGTCCAGGCCCGTCTGAAGTTTGCCAATGACCATCTGGATGATCCAGAGGACGAATGGGAGAAGGTCATGTGGTCTGATGAGACAAAAATAGAGCTTTTTGGTCTAAACTCCACTCGCCGTGTTTGGAGGAAGAAGAATGATGAGTACAACCCCAAGAACACCATCCCAACCGTGAAACATGGAGGTGGAAACATCATTCTTTGGGGATGCTTTTCTGCAAAGGGGACAGGACGACTGCACCGTATTGAGGGGAGGATGGATGGGGCCATGTATCGCGAGATCTTGGCCAACAACCTCCTTCCCTCAGTAAGAGCATTGTAGATGGGTCGTGGCTGGGTCTTCCAGCATGACAATGACCCGAAACACACAGCCAGGGCAACTAAGGAGTGGCTCCATAAGAAGCATCTCAAGGCCTAGCCAGTCTCCAGACCTGAACCCATTAGAAAATCTCTGGAGGGAGCTGAAAGTCCGTATTGCCCAGCGACAGCCCCGAAACCTGAAGGATCTGGAGAAGGTCTGTATGGAGGAGTAGGCCAAAATCCCTGCTGCAGTGTGTGCAAACCTGGTCAAGAACTACAGAAAACGTATGATCTCTGTAATTGCAAACAACGGTTTCTGTACCAAATATTAAGTTCTGCTTTTCCGATGTATCAAATACTTATGTAATGCAATAAAATGCTAATCAATTACTTAAAAATCATACATTGTGATTTTCTGTATTTTTAGATTCCGTCTCTCACAGATTTTTAGATTCTGTCTCTCACAGTTGAAGTGTACCTATGATAAAAATTACAGACCTCTACATGCTTTGTAAGTAGGAAAACCTGCAAAATCGGCAGTGTATCAAATACTTCTTCTCCCCACGGTATATGTATGTATTTATTAGCAGGTGTGCAAATAGTTTAAACAAATAAATCTTTGACATTGTATATAACATTTGTCTTTAAAATTGAAAAATCGTATATTTTTATAAATGCATAGCCACTGGTGATACCATAGAATGTTTCAGTCCATGTCGCCTAGAATTGCAGCATTTGGCGTGCATTTACCTAATCCAAAGTAAAATATGCATGCACGGTTAAAAACAGCATTCAGAGTAATTTATGTGCCCCAATACTGCTGTAGCATAAGTAATTTTAGGTAGCACCATTGAATCAAACAGTTTATTAAAACATTTTATATGGTAGGCCACCCATGGCTTTACTCTTAGCAATGATGGCACCAAAGGCACAATTTGCATTTTTAACTATGCACTTAACATGCACAAAAATGTATTAGATACCTGTACTCACTGACAACATCTAATGTTGCAGGACCACACAATGTGTTGTAGGTACTGATGAGTTCCTTAGTTTTGTTTCCATTGATATTCAGTTCCCATTATTCCAAGTCACATTTTTTGAAGCTCATCTTCCGTTGCAAAAATGTGTGCAATGTCATCTGCATATAAAAGAACAGACACTCGTTCATTGTTTACACAATCACCTATGTGTGTCGGTGAATTGTGTGGGTGTGTTTGTGCGTGTGTGTATTGCTCATGAGTGCATACTCGCGTGCATAGGTACATGATGGCCATGTTAAGCACTTTTAGGAAAGTTAAAAGGTAAGTAACCGGGGTGGTAACTTCTTCTCTTTCTGCCTCCAGAACCTTCACAGCTCAATGTACAATATCAAATCTGTGGCACAGAGGCTTTAAACCCTCCAGAGCCCTCTTCTCCATCCTCTATCAGAAGTCTATTCACTGACAGCTCACCAAAACCAACGGGGGGGGGGGGGGGGGGGGGGGGGGGACTGTTGGCAACCAGAAAAGGGCATGACACTACCAGTAGGCGTGACTGATGACTGTACCTACCACTTCAGGGTTTAACATCCATCCTAAAGAGCATAGAGAACACAGCAGTCATCATTCAAGCTGGCAGTCATGATTGTAAGCAGTATAAAACAATTTCAAAGAATGATGTTGTCTTCTGGCATAACAATTAGCTAGCTGATAAACTACAGTACATACTCCTTGTTTACCAACGTTAGCTTAACCTGTTATCAAAAACCTAACCTCTCATTCAGAGCTGACTGTCCAGTGTATCAGTAACATTAATCCGAGGAAGTTACAGGTCGTGGACCTGTACATCTCTATCTGTGTTGTATTATTGCTTTGCTTCGGCCAACACCTCTCCGGGGGATACAATATGTCCAGGACATGTTTAGTTTCAAAAATCAATCACCAACAGCTGGCTTGCCTTTGAAGATAAGCAGAGTTGGTCCTGGTCTGTCCCTGGATGGGAGACCGGATGCTGCTGGAAGGGGTGTTGGAGGGAGGTACTCTTTCCTCTGGTCCAGTAGGAGGCACTCTTTCCTCTGGTCTAAAATAAAATATCCCAATGCCCCAGGGTAGTTATTGGGGACATTGCCTTGTGCAAGGTGCCGTCTTTTGGGTGGGACGTTAAACGGGTGTCCTGACACTCTGTGGTCACTAAAGATCCCATGGCACTTATAATAAGAGTAGGGGTGTTAATCATCCTGGTGTCCTGGCTAAATTCTAAATCTGGCCCTCATACCATCATGGCCACCTAATCATCACCAGCTTCCAATTGTCTCATTCATCCCCCCTTCTCACCCCTGTAACTATTCCCCAGGTTGTTGCTGTAAATGCGAATGTGTCAAATTAACTGGTAAAATAATGGCTAAATAAAAATGCAACAATTAAAAACAGAACCCCCCCAAAACACAACAGAACAAGATCATAGACAGCTAGTCACTCTCAGTCAAGACCAGCTAGCCACTCTCAGTCACTGACAGTCAGACAGTGTTTTCCCCTGGTGACTGTGCCCACTGATAATTTACTTTCTATGGTGGGACTTGTTAGCCAGCGATAACAATTGATGCACTCAATTATTGATATAGGACATTTTATGAGCCTGCAGAGGTGAGGCTGATGACCCTAAACCAACCAGGGGTGTTAAATACAATCCCAGTGTGTTGGGAAGTCCGCTGTGTTCGTATTGTTATCTTTGAATTCACCACATGTTTTGCTATAGGAGACCAAATAAGACATTCAAATGTCTAGAGACACATTCTGAGCAACAAAGTCCTGAACTTTGAGGTCCATGAAGATCCCGATGCTACATGATTGCAGGAAAATCTCCACCACTTACCTCATTCTCACAAACTAACAATGTATGCACAGCGCTTTGGTGTAAAATGCTATCTGCCGTATCTCACCCATCTCCAGATAATCTATATCCAAAAATAACTTTGCAATCTGATGTGATGAAAGCCTCTGAACAGATACAGTCCAGTAATATCATTATACTGAACATAAAGGTATTGCAGTAGGGGTCTTCTCTTTAAACCTGTTTAATTCTGCTTGTTGTAGGCTGTAGGCTGCTAAATTCCCACTCTTTCTTCCTCCATCTATCCCTCCATCCCCTCTGAGTCTCCCAGTCTTCCAGACCGTGTTGGAGCCTTATGGTTTTGAAGTGCAAATGGGATGACAACGGCAGCGTTGATGGCCATGGAGGTGACACATGCGCCCCGGGGCTAGGTCAACAACACTGGAGCCCTTCATTCTAATGCCTGGTCTACAGGGAGCCCCTCGGACACATGACTGCTACTGGCCCCTCCAGCTCTCCAATGCCAACCTTACTGTTAGGTTGCATCTCTAATGGCACCCTATTCCCGATATAGTGCACTACTTTTGAATAGGGGCCATATGCGTCTGGTCAAAAGTAATGCACTATGTAGGGAATAGGGTTCCACTTGATACTCATCCCTACTCTGGCGGAGGAGGAGGCTGTTGGAGGAAGAGGAGGCCCATAATACCTTGCTCATGAGATGTCGACATCACCTCCCCCCTTCTCCAGTTTTTGTCCAGTGGCCTTGTGGAACAGAAAGGTTTTACTCTGGCTGTCAGAGGGGGTGAGGGATATTTACTTAAATAGCTTGACCTGGCTCTTCCCCTGTGACTCCACCCCCCCCCCCCACCCCCCCCCTTGACCTCCCCCTCCCTCCATTCCTATCCTACATTACATGTCTGCTTTACCTCTTTGTTCATTTAGAGCGGAGCTGGAAGCCTGGAAGCCAGCCCAGTCCACCCAAAGGGTCACCCCCTACTCCAAATAAATTAAACTGCAGGAATTGAAAGCGATGAGAGAGGAGAACCATTTCTCAACAGTTACTGTTTAATTAGCCAACTGGGCTTCAGAGGCCTTGAGACACGGCAGGCGGTATCTGGCCTCACTAATCCCCATACCTGCCAGGAACACGTCCCACACCTCCATTGCCCGACCCCCACATCTCCACCACCCGACCTGGGTAGGGAGGTGGAGGGGGAGAGATCCAGGGAGGGAGGGGAGTTAGGTGGTGGGGGACCTGGGGAGGTAGGTGGAGGGGGAGAGATCCAGGGAGGGGGGGGGTACGGTGGAGGGGGGAATCTCATGTACTTGGATCTCATGTCCTGGGAGATCCTAGTACATCATGGTGTGTATAGGGGTCTTTCTATAAATAAGTGCTTTGAAACAAAATATACGAACAATTGTCATGCAGGGTTTTATTATTACAGACAGAAACACTCCTCAGTTTCATCAGCTGGCTGGATGTACTGACAAATTCTCTAAAACAACATTGGAGGCAGCTTATGGTAGAGTAATTAACATTAAAATCTCTGGCAACAGCTCTGGTGGACATTCCTGCAGTCAGCATGCCAATTGCACACTTCCTCAAAACTTGAGACATCTGTGGCATTGTGTTGTGTGACAAAACTGCACATTTTAGAGTGGCCTTTTATTAATTTGGTTTTGTGTGCCAATGAAAACTGTTTTCACCCCGTAAACATGAGGAGACACAAAATGTTACGTAGTTACACTGCATTTCTGAGATCTTTGAACAAAAAACTGTCCGATAGCTAGGTCCAGGATTCTTACCGGGTTCAACTGATTTAACTGATTAATGGTTAATATATGATAAAACAACAACTTAGACTGCCATAAATGCATAATGTTTTATGACACATGATAAAGGATTAAACATTAATTAATGACTTATCAACAGCTGTAACAAGTTGTCCAGCGTAGGAAATTCCTCAATGTTACCCAAGTTTATAGAAAGACCCATAGACATTATGGATAGTATATGAATAAAAAAGGTGTGTACAGCAGTATTTATATAGGATGAGCCTTGACTAGAATGCAGCATACAGTATACAGTACCAGTCAAACGTTTGGACACACCTACTCATTCAACGGTTTTGCTTCATTTTTACTATTTTCTATATTGTAGAATAATAGTGAAGACATCCAGACAATGAAATAACATATATGGAATCATGTATTAACCAAAAAAGTGTTCAAACTAGTATTCAAACTAGCCACCCTTTGCCTTGATGACAGCTTTGCACACTCTTGGCATTATCGCAGCCAGCTTTACCTGGAATGCTTATCCAGCAGTCTTGAAGGAGTCCCCACATATGCTGATCACTTGTTGGCTGCTTTTCCTTCAGCCTGCAGTCCAACTCCTCCCAAACCATCTCAGTTGTGGGGACAACAGACTGGGATAGGGAGAGATTGAATATTGGATGTTGTCTGGGCCGTCAGCCTAGCGACACACTTAAATGTCATACTCACGTCGGCCAGAGAACGAGAGCTCACAGTCATCGTGAGCAGCGATGGCCCACGGCGGCGGCACTGTGTTTTGCTCAAAGTGTGCAAAGGTGTTTAGCTTGTCCGGGAGCAAGGCATCTGTGTCCGTGACCTGGCTGGTTTCCCCTTTATAATCCATGATTGTATGGAGTCCCTGCCACATACGTCTTGTGTCTGAGCCATTGCGACTTAATTTTGTCTCTTTACTGATGGTTTGCCTGTTTGATTGCCTTATGGAGGGCAGACCTAGACTGTTTGTACTCGTCCATGTTCCCAGTCATCTTTCCATGGTTAAATGCAGTGTTTCGTACTTTCAGTTTTGCAAGAATACTGCCATCTATCCACGGTTTTTGGTTTGGATAAGTTTGAATCATCACAGACGGAACAACATCATCTATGTACTTGCTGATGAACTCAGTCATCGAGTCAGTGTATACGCTAATCTTTTTCTCAGAGGCAACCAGGAACATATCCCAGTCCGTGTAATCAAAAAAATCTTGAAGCGTAGATCACAATTGGTCAGACCAGCATTTAAAAGTCCTTACCACGGGAACTTCCTGTTTAAGTTTCTGGCTATAGGAAGGGAGGAGCAAACTGGAGGTGTGATCTGATTTGCCAAAGGGAGAGTGTAGGAGAGCCTTGTAGCGGGTGGGGGGGGGGGGGGCTTGTAGCTGTCCCGGAAGAGGGAATAGCAATGGTCAAGAATTCTTGATGAGCAGGCGCAGTCAATGTGTTGATAAATTCTTGGTAGCGTTCTTCTTTTAGATTTGCTTAATTCAAATCTCCAGCTACAATAAATGCAACCTCGGGGTATGCAGTTTCTAGTTTGCGCAAAGTCCAGTGTAGTTCCTTGAGAGTCATCGCAATGTTGGCTTGAGGGGGGAATATACACAGCCGTGATGATGACCGAAGAGAATTCTCTCGGGAGGTAATGTAGTCTGCATTTGATAGTGAGGTATTCCAGATCGGTAGAACAAAAGGACTTGCATTCCAGTACGTTAACACAATCACACCATGAGTAGTTAATCATGAAACATACATCTCCGCCTTTCTTTTTCCCGAAGTTCTTCCTTCCTCTCCACGCATTGTACAGTGAACCACGCTGGCTGTATGGATGGGGACAGTATATCCGAAGAGAGCCATGATTCCGTGAAACAGAGTATGTTACAGTCCCTGATGTCTCTGGTAGGAGATCCTATTACCTATGAGAGGAGGATTAACTATATCTACCGTTTCTCAATTTCCCCCTGAAGGCTTTGGAGAATAGAGAAGCTATCTTTAATCCCCCTCACCTAAATAGATGCATGATGTTATTGATTTCCCTCCCTTTCTTTCTCTTTATGAACAGACAGTTATCTTTGTGGAGAAGCATAAAAGAGGCAGTGATATACAGTGATATAAGGTCTAAGGCAGTGAAACCATCTGTGTCCCAAATGGCACCCTTCTCCCTACATAGTGCACTACTTTTGACCAGATTCCATGCTATATAGGGAATAGAGTACCATGTGAGAAAACCTGGTGCTGAATAGGAAGCGTGTGGACATTGTTCTGCCCAGGTGTGTCCTTAGCCGTATGTGGAGTGGACCATAAACATGATCAAAACGTCCCGTCATCACACTCCCCTTTACATCACTGTATTCTGTCAAACTACAGCTGCCTTTGCAGGACGTTAATGTGGAAAGTATGTCTGCTTGGTCAGATGAAAAAACAAAAACAGCTTCTGCTACACATTTGTATTGCTACTGGAAATGACACATAAATCGCTGAGGCTCCTCTCTTGAGGTACCATGATTTCCTTTATAAAACACAAGGGAGGGAGAAACTCTGACAGGATAAATTGGACACCTAAAATTATGTTAACTGATCTATTTTGAAGACGGCTCATATAGGTAAAATCAGTCATATTTAAAGCGGAAAGACAAGGATATCATGTATAGCTATATTTGCAATGCTTGTAATTTTGTTCTTCCCACTGTTATACAAGATCCACCATACAGAATAGAGAATATTCTTGTCTTTGTCTTTGTACTTTAGTTGTAGTGTGAGGCGTAGGAGATATCCTATAGGACACCAACATGGCGAAATAGAAGCACATTTCCTATTCCCGACCCAGCTGTGAGCATGCATGAAGGGACAAGCCAAGATGCCCAGGCTTTGTGGTCCAATAATTGTATCCTTGATGTGTCAAAGCATGGTGGACCAAGATATGGTAGTAAGGACTGTCCTCAGGCACGTGCACAGATAGAGCTCAACCAGTGCCCGAGCACCTGTCCTTTTGCCCTCCTTTTTTAAATTTTATGAATTACTTTAAAATTACGTTTTTTGTGTGTTTTGTTAAATGTAACATATTTCACATTAAACCAGCTCATTTCATAAGCTCTTGAGCCTCAGAAAATTATTCCTCCCCCGCCCTCCCACCCCAAGAGTACACTCGTCTGACTTGCATGCAGTGGCCACTGTCTGTTGGCTCCAGGCGGGGAGACTAGAATACCGATGCGACTTTTGAGTTAGATCTGTCATGCGTGTCTCCCACTGTTAGGGACAACGAATTGGGCAATTTGACGGCTAGTTAGTAAGACGCAGATGTCAGCAGCAGAAAAAAATGTAATCAAGTAAAAACTTTTTTGCAGCATAGCTAACTAGCTATGACATCATCATTCGCTCTGACCAGCTGATAGCCATTCTTTTCTTGATGTCAATCATCTCTCGTCGACTCTAGGCCTAGGAGTCACTGGCACTAGCTTGCTTACAATGTGTTATGAGTGAGTGTGTTGTTGCAGAACATAAATAGGCCTATAAATATAGACATTTTGGCTACAGAGGCAGTTGGTTTGTAATGAATTGTTGGTTTGTAATGAGTTATGAATGATTAAAGTCGATTCTCTTTTTTATTTTGCGCACCTGCCCCCCAAAGGTCATTGCAGAGCCTCGACTGTCCTGCTGTCACCTCCTTGGAGTGAGGCTCAGAGTTGGGATTCGGCCCTGGGTCTTTTTGAACTATGAGCTAATCTTTTATATTATTGCACATTTGGGGTGTCTGTTCGTACCAAAGCATATAATCAAGCAGTATGCTTACCATTATTCCCAGGTGTGAAAAGCTGTCACCTTCAGATGTGACACTTTCCTCTCCCCCTCCCTACACCTCGTTCCATTTTCTGGCCCACTTTGGCTGAGAAGCTGATGTGGTGTCTGTCATTTGGCCGTGGGGATAGATGGATGACGGGATGGATGGATGGAAATTCTCTCTTGGAAAGGTGATGGGGAATGACATGGTCTTTACATCATTCTGTCTGAAAAAGGGCCAACGACCATAAATCAATACTGTTTTCACGCTCTGACCAGAAATACAAGGCCAAGTTTATTTTATACCGTTCATAAGAAGTAGGCAACTCATGTGAAACATAAACAGGAAAATATTTGACGTATATTAACGTTATGTTTAATCATGTATTACAATTATGATCACCATCATTTTGTCAGCTACATTTATTCTCTTCAATCTCTTCTTGTTGTTATCTTCCATCAATGCAACCTACAGAATTGTTCAACCACAGGTCTACCACACTGTTAGCCCATAGAGATATTGCTATGTTTAGCCCTCTCTCTCCAACCACTAAGCGAGGATTCAAACCATGTAATGCTACATTGCATTACAGTTAATAGACCATGTCAGGACAGGAGGTCTCAGCAAGCCTGTTAAATGGAGATCTAGACCAATGGGTGACAACGTCTTACCATTCTCAGTACCAACCAGGCTATTAATTTAGCATTTAGCAACATTGCTGTCACAGCTACAGAAACCTGGCGTAACTAGCGCAGACACTGATTATCTCTGGCAAGACTTTTTCTTCTGGGCTTTTACTTTCAGTCCCAAACCCACCCCATCCCCCCACGAGAACGAGAACAAGAACATAACAAATGCATTATTTTTTATATAAAACAAATGTTATTGCTACTTCACTTCATTCAATTCCATTGACTATTTGTACAGGGCGTGTTTAGAAAGAAAGGTATTTTAGTGGTTAACAGAATCCAATCTGTTGATTAATGGTATAGCGTTACGGACTGCTAGATGACTTCCTTCCGCTTCAGTACACCGTTAGTGGAAAAGCTTTTTTCATGGTTTATTTAACAGAGAGTCATTCTGATTAGTGGGGAAAGATGCTTTAAAAGGCACAATGTCTAGATCAGACCGGTCGGAGTTTCCTGCATTCTGAAGGGATGATATTGACAAGACAGGCAGAGGGAGGGTGAGACAGGCAGAGGTAGGGTGAGACAGGCAGAGGTAGGGCGGGATGAGTGGGGCTCAATTTAGCGGTTGGGCTACACCATTAGGCAAGACCTACACCATTACGCTTGTTTGAGTTGTCTTGTGCATCATGTCATTTAATGTAGATTACATGTAAATTATATGTTTGTTATATACTGTAAATCCACTTATAGAAGTGATTAACCAACATAAGAAACACGTAGTCTACCATGTCTACATATTCAGTGTTATTGGGGTATTAATATATTTTTATGAAATCTAATTATTTTGGTCATCCATATTTGCATCAGAAGAGCAAATATTCATTGTAGCAACAACTGAAAAGTCCCCTCAGTTTGATTCAAGCCTCAAATTTCTCTCTCCATTTCTCCCGCCTTTCCATCCATCCGACACCCTTGGGAGAAAAAATAAACACGGGTTGACACCTTCCCCAATATTTGTCGTTCCTCCAATCAATTAATCCTGTGGTCACATGGTCGAGGCTGAGACGTTTAGGGGGTTTGCTCAGTCAGACGAGGCTTGACTAGTCGCCATCGACCCACGCAGGCCCCAGACCGCACGTCAATAAGGCCTCTTTATGGCTGCTTGCTGTCGCTGGAAGAATTGTCTTCATTGATCGAGACCAGCCAGCGGCGTAAAAAGCGAGCAGGTGGCTCTGTCTCTCACAACGTGCCACAATAATCTGAAACATTGATCGGTACGCTGGGAGAAAATGTTAAGACAGGCAAATCATGGCTCAGTACATCAGGGTGGATTCCCAAATGGCACCCTATTCCCTGTATAGTGCACTACTTCTGACCAGGGCCCTATGGTGCCCTGTGCACTATATAGGGAATAGGGTGCTATTTGGGACATAGTCCAGCTGTCAGCCACAGACAACAGCTTCAGAAGACACATCACTGACCCTCTGTTAAACACCTTCTCACCCCTCCAACCTCCCTCCTCACTCTCCTCATCCCCCAATCTACCCATCCGCCAACCCCAGACCGCAAATGCAATAGTTTAGACACTTTAACAGCTTTCTGGCCATCGACGTGGAGTTAGTTGGAGAAAAAGTTGTTGGTCTGTGGTCTTTAGGGACAAGCGAAACAACACTCTAGTCTAGTGCGGAGTGAAGAGGGTACTATAGGAGGCTGTGTTCCACATGACACCCTATTCCTTTGTCACAGTGCACTACTTTTGACCAGAGCTGATCAAAGTAGTAGACTTGCGAGCCACCCTGATCTCGTGGGCTGACTTGAATGGTTCACAACACAGATATGCACGTGAGATCAGGGTGGCTCGCGAGGCTAAAAAATTAGTGCACTATATAAAGACTAGGGAGCCATTTGGGCTGCACCCTTAGTGGTGAGGAGGAGGACAGTTTAGTGGTTTGAATCATCCCACTCATCTCACCCAAAAGGCCACTATACAGTCAGTAGCAGACAAGTTAGGGAGCAATTAGGTGTGGGCTGATTGTGAGCCAGTTTGGGTTTGGTGCTGCTTCGAGCGAGGGGAGTAATTGGAACGACTTTTCTACATTCACAAACTAATGAAACATTCATGTCACACAGAAACAAGCTCCAGAGTAGTGTATTTGTTTTCCAACCAATCTACATTTTGAATATTTATAAGATGAAGAAAGCATTCTATTGTAAGAAGAGTGCAACTCTAATTTAGTAAGCAGTTCACAAGCCTGTTACATTCAGCTGGGGCGGATTTGCTGAAGCATCAGAGGATGCACTGGACACATTATTCTATTCTACTCATGATAATCACATTTAATAGGATGGGGATGTTTAAACATTCATATAAAGCAAATGTCGTACTTAATATAATTGTTGGACCAAAATGGTTCAGAAAAGGTTCACTTACTGGTGAATATTCCCTTCGACCACTCACTACATTACTGCTATAATCTTACAAAGAGATTGTTCATGTGAATATTATCCTCTCACATGAGATGAGATGTAATGAACAATCACAGTACACTAACTGATAAAATATGACATGTCATCTGCCTGGTTAATTTAGAATATTTGACCCCAGTGATAATATGCTTGTAAAAACACAAAGAAGCAAAAACAGCACAAATGAAATCAAAATGGGTTATTAAACCAAGTACTTTCTTGAAAACGTGTCATGCACATAGGCATTATTCATATGATTAACAGTTCATCATCCCCCCCATTCTCACATAATTTTCATACTTTTAAATGACATAAAGTGTCATGTCACCTTCAATGTTGCCCATCCTCCGAATGTCTTATGGACTTCATATTGTGTCAGATTATTATCTTGGTTTAATTGCATTTTTTATTGACATCATAACATGATTAACTCAAAGGTTTGAGTTGTGAATGCTTAACTACAGCTATAGGATTAGGACCACATAATTAAATAATAATAATAATAATAATGAATGGGCCTACTATAACTTCTACTGGGCCCAATATCACTTCCACTATTCTCCTGTTAAAACGTCTTCTTAATAGGGGGCGCTCTTTTCACTTCTGGATAAAATCGTGCCCAATTTAAACAGCCTCGTACTTTGTCCTAGATCATATGATATGCATATTATTATTACTATTGAATAGAGAACACTCTGAAGTTTCTAAAACTGTTTGAATTATATCTGTGAGTAAAACAGAACTCATTTGGCAGGCAAACTTCCAAACAGGAAGTGAAAATTCTGAAATGGGTCTCTGTGAAAGGCTTTGCCTATTCAATTGTCTTTTATTTATTTTTCGTTCATGCGTAAAATCTTCATGGACACGTGAGCTCCACTATGCTAGCCAAAGTTGCTAATTCGACAGAAGAAATGGACATTCTAAAACAAAACATCGATTTATTGTGGAACTAGGACTCCTTGCACTGCATTCTGATGAAAGATCATCAAAGGTAAGGGAATATTTATGAGCCTCCCTCCTGTCCGGCGCTGCCAGAGCCTCCCGCCAGTCCGGCGCTGCCAGAGCCTCCCTCCTGTCCGGCGCTGCCAGAGCCTCCCGCCTGTCCGGCGCTGCCAGAGTTTCCCTCCGATTCGGGGTCTGTGTTGACAGATGTTGTTAGAAATGAGGTAAAACTGATTTAAGTTTCCCTGCATTAAAGTCCCGGGCCACTAGGAGCGCTGCCTCTGGGTGAGTGGTTTCCTGTTTGCTTATTTCCTTATATAGCTGACTGAGTGCGGTCTTAGTACCAGCATCAGTCTGTGGTGGTAAATAAACAGCCACGAAAAGTATAGATGAAAGCTCTCTTAGCAAATAATGTGGTCTAAAGTTTATCATAAGATTCTCTCCTTCAGGCGAGCAAAATCTAGACTCCTTAGATTTCGTGCACCAGCTGTTGTTTACAAATATGCAGAGACCGCTCCCCCTTGTCTCACCGGAGTGTGCTGTTCTATCTAGCCGGTGCAGTGTATATCCTGCTAGCTGAATATCCATGTCATCATTCAGCTACAATTCCGTGAAACATAAGATGTTTCAGTTTTTGATGTCCCGTTGGTAGGATATTCGTGATAGTGCCTCGTCTAATTTATTGTCCAATGATTGTACGTTGGCGAGTAATATTGACGGTAATGGCAGCTTTCCCACTCGCCTTCTCCGGATCCTTACGAGGCACCCCGCTTTGTGTCCTCTGTACCTGCATCTCTTTCTCTTGCCAATAACGGGGATGTCGGCCTTGTTGGGTGTTCGCAGTTTATCCTGTGCTTCCTGCTTGTTGAAGAAAAAATATTTGTCTAATCCGAGGTGAGTGATCGCTGTCCTGATATCCAGAAGCTCTTTTTTCCGTAAGATACGGTGGCAGAAACATTATGTACAAAATAAGTTACAAATAACACGAAAACCCCCCACATAATAGCACAATTGGTTAGACTCCCATAAAACGGTGTCATTTTAGCCACTCCTGGGGCAGTGGGAGTCTTGTCTGTGCTGTATGTGTTCTATACTATAGCAGGTATGTTTTTATACTGGACTTAGCCAGGGCAGTATATCCTACCTCTCATTGGAGATGACAGGCTGGGAGAACAGGGAAATAGAGGAGGCTGCTTATCCTTCAGTTAAACCTGTTTTAAATCATCTAGATCAAGCTGGCAGTCTTTGTAGTGATGTGTATTAGGGTATAGGGGAGATTAAGTAAGGCTGATATGTACAGAGATGAGTGGTTGTACAGTACAACCCCTGGACTGGGCTGTCAGTCTCTTTTGGTAAAGTATTAATGCATTTGGTGCTGCTATAGTACTGTACTTAACATGGTACATGCTCATGTTGCCAGTCCTTCTACTTCATTTTCTGAAATTGAGTCAAGAAGAGACAAAGAGAGCCTCTCCAATCCTAATCATCACGATTAACGATGAAAGCTATTTTTCCATTTGGGGATGACATTCTCATGTGGAGATGATAGATCTTTTTCCACTCTAGATTCCAGTGTTTGTTTGAAGTCTTTGTCTCTGTCTACTTGTCTCATTAGACTTAAATAAAATAATGGATTTTCTTCTTTCAAATGAACTGTTTACCCTTTTACTTTAAAATGTGTAACTTACCCCTCACTCTGTGAGACAACCTGCAATTACAATGGGCCGGCTATCCCTCATCCGTTTAGTGTTCTTTTCTATAACAAACCAAACCGTTAATCAGCCCAACAGATCAAAGAGTGACACTGCAAAATACTTTTAAATATTTAAATCCTCCACTATTGAAATCTTATAGCACATCAAAGCATTTCGCTTTAATTCCGCAAGTCATTTTGCTGGTAGATACAGAGGCATACACACAAATGCACACAGATTACAATTAAATACCCACAGATTTTGGTAAATCTCTAATTCTATTTTCATTTCTGAGCACGCCTCTCATTTTGTGCAATTGAAATATTGGATGAGAAGTGCCAGCTTAGAAAGAGTAATTGATAAATGTGATTGTTTTATTTGAAGTTCCTCGTCGATGACAAGTAACTTAAAAGTGCATTTCATTCATTAAGGGGAGTATGTCTCTCAGTGTGCTTTAGATCAAAGCTCTAAAGGCAATCAAATGCATAATATATGTAAAAAGCGCCTTTAAAAAACCCCACTAATTCCTGACTTTGATTTTGATATAATCAGCTTTGCAACAGAGTATATTATAAGCCTATGCAATCTCTTTCATGTAATTATTGAACAAGAATTTGAATTACAAATGCATAGGAACACTACTAAAAATGATTCCTTTATTTAATACGTAAGAGAAAGACTGCAGGATCAGTTGACTGAGAAATTAAGTACAATGTTCTTTTCTACACAGGTTCATGTAGTACTAGGTTAGCGTGAGGCCTCAGGCGTTGACCATTTGACTCTGTTCGTTACTGAAGTGGGAAACACCTCCACATACACCTTGGCACTGAGCTCCATTAGAGTACATTACTTTTTCTACTTACAAGGTGAGGGCAAGACCCACTCTAATTGGTCCTATTTAAATGTATAATCTTAGCCAATTAATAGCTGACACTGTGCTCCTGGCAGAGTAATTGGCTTTATCTTTCTGTGTTAAGTTGTTAAGTGTCTCTCAAGGAGGGGTGAGGAGCGGCAGGTCGGTGAACTAATTTCATTTTCACTGACTGTAAATTGGATCTACTTTTAAGAGAGCTCAACTTCACAGTGGGCGTCTGATGAGACTCCCTATTAGGGCCCATAGGGCTCTGGTCAAAAGTAGTGCACTATATATGGAATAGGGTGCCATTTAGGACGCATTCTACAACATGTACCCATGCAAATTAGTCAACAGGAACGATCCTCCAAAGATATTATTCATCTGGAAATTACAAAGAGAAAACAGCATCCAAAGGAAAGCTTTGACTCCCCTTTGTGCGCCAGAGAGAGCAGTCTTTTGTAGTGGGCTGATGGTACGTATTTGACTGGATCCTCAGTTGATGTAATAGGTTTATATTGTGTATTGCACTTCCATGGCGCAGAGTGCTGGGAGCAATGATTTCCCCATGGATTGGAAGGGTTTTCATGAGGCAGGCAGATGGAGAAAATACTTTTGACATTAAACTGTTCCTCTTTTAAGGAATTGTTGTGACAAGGTGGAGCTCCCATCACTCGAAATAGCAGCTGGATAGCTACTGTTTACAGAAAGGCCCAAAGCAATGTTTGTTTCCATCGAAACGGTGGCAAACATTTTTTTTAAATCTTTGTAATGAAGATGCTTCTGGCATTTTATGTTGACTTTACATCTGCTGTCATTAGAATGCTATTTCATTCTTACAAAATATAACAATATACTGTACCAGACTACTACTGTTACCAATAATGTACTACTATACTATTTCTACTATTCTAATGTATACTACTGCTACAACACTATATTGCACTATGATAAAACAATAATAATAATGCATTAATGTTCAATAAATAATCAATAAAAAAATACATGTGTGTGCAGTTGCTTTATAGAATGCAGTCCAGAACAAACTGTGGTTAACTGATCGAGCCCTAAGGAGGCTCTACCTACAGTAGGTCTGTAAAGAAATGTCAGTGTGTGCTGGTCTCCGATGGGAGGTCAAATCAATGAGCTGGTCTAGGCTCATAATTACTGCTCCTAACACCTGAGTAAGGAGAAATCAATAAAGCCAAGTATACAAAGCAAGATGAGTTGCCGCAACGTTCGACACAAAGCAGACACACTTCATCAAATCAAATCAAATGTATTTATATAGCCCTTCTTACATCAGCTGATATCTCGAAGTGCTGTACAGAAACCCATCCTAAAACCCCAAACAGCAAGCAATGCAGGTGTAGAAGCACGGTGGCTAGGAAAAACTAGAGAGAAACCTAGAGAGGAACCAGGCTATAAGGGGTGGCCAGTCCTCTTCTGGCTGTGCCGGGTGGAGATTATAACAGAACATGGCCAAGATATTAAAATGTTCATAAATGACCAGAATGGTCAAATAATAATAATCACAGTAGTTGTCGAGGGTGCAGCAAGTCAGCACCTCAGGAGTAAATGTCAGTTGGCTTTTCATAGCTGATCATTAAGAGTATCTCTACCGCTCCTGCTGTCTCTAGAGAGTTGAAACAGCAGGTCTGGGACAGGTAGCTCGTCCGGTGAACAGGTCAGGGTTCCATAGCCGCTGGCAGAACAGTTCAAACTGGAGCAGCAGCACGGCCAGGTGAACTGGGGACAGCAAGGAGTCATCATGCCAGGTAGTACTGAGGAATGGTCCTAGGGCTTAGGTCCTCCGAGAGATAGAAAGAAAGAGAGAAAGAGAGAGAGAATTAGAGAGAGCATACCGAATAAGACAGGAGAAGTACTCCAGATATAACAAACTGACCCTAGCCCTCCGACACATAAACTACTGCAGCATAAATACTGGAGGCTGAGACAGGAGGGGTCAGGAGACACTGTGGACCCATCCGATGATACCCCCGGACAATGCCAAACAGGAAGGATATAACCCCACCCACTTTGCCAAAGCACAGCCCCCACACCACTAGAGGGATATCTTCAACCATCAACTTACCATCCTGAGACAAGGCCGAGTATAGCCCACAAAGATCTCCGCCACGGCACAACCCAAGGGCGGGGCGCCAACCCAGACAGGAAGATCACGTCAGTGACTCAACCCACTCAAGTGACGCACCCCTCCTAGGGACGGCATGAAAGAGCACCAGTAAGCCAGTGACTCAGCCCCTGTAATAGGGTTAGAGGCAGAGAATCCCAGTGGAGAGAGGGGAACCGGCCAGGCAGAGACAGCAACGGCGGTTCGTTCCTCCAGAGCCTTTCCGTTCACCTTCACACTCCTGGGCCAGACTACACTCAATCATATGACCCACTGAAGAGATGAGTCTTCAGTAAAGACTTAAAGGTTGAGACAGAGTCTACGTCTCTCACATGGGTAGGCAGACCATTCCATAAAAATGGAGCTCTATAGGAGAAAGCCCTGCCTCCAGCTGTTTTCTTAGAAATTCTAGGGACAATTAGGAGGCCTGCGTCTTGTGACCGTAGCGTACGTGTAGGTATGTACGACAGGACCAAATCGGAAAGATAGGTAGGAGCAAGCCCACATAGTGCTTTGTAGGTTAGCAGTAAAACCTTGAAATCGGCGCTTGCCTTAACAGGATGCCAGTGTAGGGAGGCTAGCACTGGAGTAATATGATGAAATTTTGGGGTTCTAGTCAGGATTCTAGCAGCTGTATTTAGCACTAACTGAAGTTTATTTAGTGCTTTATCCGGGTAACCGGAAAGTAGAGCATTGCAGTAGTCTAGCCTAGAAGTAACAAAAGCATGGATTAATTTTTCTGCATCATTTTTGGACAGAAAGTTTCTGACTTTTGCAATGTTACGTAGATGGAAAAAAGCTGTCCTTGAAACAGTCTTGATATGTTCGTCAAAAAAGAGATCAGGGTCCAGAATAACGCCGAGGTCCTTCACAGTTTTATTTGAGACGACTGTACAACCATCAAGATTAATTGTCAGATTCAACAGAAGATCTCTTTGTTTCTTGGGACCTAGAACAAGCATCTCTGTTTTGTCCGAGTTTAAAAGTAGAAAGTTTGCAGCCATCCACTTCCTTATGTCTGAAACACAGGCTTCTAACGAAGGCAATTTTGGGGTTTCACCATGTTTCATTGAAATGTACAGCTGTGTGTCATCCTCATAGCAGTAAAAGTTAACATTATGTTTTCGAATGACATCCCCAAGAGGTAAAATATATAGTGAAAACAATAGTGGTCCTAAAACGGAGATCTAAACCAGGCCAGAACTTGTCCGTGTAGACCAATTGGGCTTCCAATCTCTCCAAAAGAATGTGGTGATCGATGGTGTCAAAAGCAGC
Organism: Salvelinus fontinalis; assembly: GCF_029448725.1. Lineage (NCBI taxonomy): Eukaryota > Metazoa > Chordata > Actinopteri > Salmoniformes > Salmonidae > Salvelinus > Salvelinus fontinalis. The sequence continues at coordinate 19,785,310 of NC_074678.1, read as the reverse complement.
ACTAAGGTCTAGGAGCACGAGGACAGATGCAGAGCCTCGGTCTGACGCCATAAAAAGGTCATTTACCACCTTAACAAGTGCAGTCTCAGTGCTATGATGGGGTCTAAAACCAGACTGAAGCATTTTGTATACATTGATTGTCTTCAGGAAGGCAGTGAGTTGCTGCGCAACAGCTTTTTCTAAAATATTTGAGAGGAATGGAAGATTCAATATAGGCCGATAGTTTTTTATATTTTCTGGGTCAAGGTTTGGCTTTTTCAAGAGAGGCTTTATTACTGCCACGTTTAGTGAGTTTGGTACACATCCGGTGGATAGAGAGCCCCCGGACAGGGGGCTCTACACTTCATAAACCATACTCACTCGCTCAGCAGTCACAGCACAACTACAAATGCCCTCCTCACACTTAACAAACACACACACACACACACACACACACACACACACATGAATTCACACATAGTTATTGTTATAATTGACTCCAATGATGTGATTGAAAGTGACAACAAAATAAAAAAAGATAAATAAAGTAAAATAACTAAAAGATATGCTTGATTTGGAAATTTCCAAGTTTCCCATGCATAAGTTATCGATTTAGTAACGGGCCTATAAAATAGCTGTTTCTAATTGTGCCTTTCTTTGCATTTTTGTCATTCCCTCTAGTGCAGAAATGTAAATGCTATGCACGCTATCGGCCTATATCCCATTCTAAAGCTGCTGCTTTAAAGTTCTTCTAACATCCTTCCCAAGTAAAAAAGCCTAATTACGCTTTAATGCAAACCCGTCACTTTCCCCTTCTATCTTCTCTTCTTCTCCTTCATTAAAAGTGCCTGTCTGATTGCTACTTTGCACGAGGCTGAGACCTGGCAGATCTGGTTCTGAAATAATCATGACCATCGCTGTGCACTGTTGGGTTGCGTCTCAAATGGCAGCCAGCAACCTTTTCCCTATATAGTGCACTACTTTTGGTGTCCAGGGCCCATGGGGCTCAGATTAAAAGTAGTGCACTATATAAGGAATAGGATGCCATTTGGGACACTGATTCCTCTCACATCATCAGGACCTCACTAAGTGGAAGCAGGAAGCTGATTATGCTGCATATTATCCATCTGCTCACATTAATGTATGTATCCGCCCATCCCATCCACACAAGTAGTGTGCTCTTCCGCGCTAAAACACAACTCCTCCACCATAAAATAATAAATCATTGTAATGCAATCCAAATCTCTTCATCCTTCTCTATTCTTCTGTTTCCTTCCGCGTGCACAGATAGAGAATATAGCATCTGTGTGGGAGATAGGGGCTTGTCTGTCTGAACTGAGAGTAAGTAGCACAAAAGCACTATTGTTCAATCAGTTGGTGGTGGCACCCAATCGATAGCTGGTGGATAGATTCAGTGGTCCTGGTACTTTATGAAATACTTGTGGACAGCTTTTTCATTTGTCCTCCCCTGTGCACAGCCAGGCAATGTATCACTGGTAGAACTCATTGTTGAGAAGGGAACACATTTCTAAGGTACAGTAGTAGTGAACTGTTGTTTACAAGAACAGGGTTCAGGAGGGACACTACCTTATCTTGATGTATTCAAGTATATTCAAGACATAATATGAACTGGGAAACATTATACAAACCCCAACATAAATATTTTGCCCTTCAGTCTTCCTTTGGGCCAAGGATTTAATCAAAGGCACATTGTCGACAAATACACTGCTCAGCCGACAATATGCATTTTACAGACAATTTCCTTGGCATTCTTGGAGATCGCATTCACGGCAAACGCTACGGATGTCGGCATGAAGCGTATATTACCTTTCAATAGTCAAGTGCAGTGTGATTGTCGACAATGCACCTTTGATTGAATCCCGGACTTAGTGTGTGATAATGATGACTAAACCTACAGTACCTAACATAAAGAGGTGCGTCCGAGTTCTTGACAACTTGAGCATTAACGCTAATGACAGTTCTTCTGTAGGTGTACATAGTTAATATTTAAAATTCTAATTTCCAATTAACAATGCAAATATACTACTAGCACATTAGAATGAACTGTGTGATAAGGGAAACTGGTCTGTCTTGTTAAACTAATGGAATTAGCAGAGCTTTGAAATCATGCATAACAAGTGACAATACTCTCAGGATAACAATTAGTACTAAGGTAAGGGTTCTGCTGTCTGCTGTCACTGTCTTTTAGTAATGTGCTTAATCAACCTGGCTCAGCTTAATAATATCTAGTCTGTATGTCACTTCGGCTAGTAAGGTAACACTAAGCCAACTGGTATAATGCTTTATTTTTTATAAGCATGTACTTTATGAGTCTTCATAATGTCTTATTTTAATGGCTTATAGCTATTTGTAATGGGTTGAATATACAGATGTAGGATCTTAATTTGAGCCAGTTTGCTACAGCAGGAAAATAATTACAATTAATGGACATTTTTGTAGGGGTCGATACCCTTTTGTAAGGGAAAATCAAGTCCGAAATTTCAAAGTGGAAATAACAAACTTCAGAAGCCTTTTTAAACCTCAAATACAGTGCAGGTTTTACATGTCCTGCATTGAAATAGGGTATTCAACGTAACATCCTACATCTGTATCTGTTATTTAGATTATTAATAGGTGATAATAAGACATTATAATGGGGCATCATTATGCAATACAAGTGTTTGGGCTAAAGGGTATTGAAAAACATAGTTGAGCCTTCTCAGACCAACATTTTTATAATTGTATGGGTGGTATATATGGGCTTACCAGTACCAACTTAAATAAGTCAAATTCTTTGAAATAAGTCTAGTACTTTTTAAAAAGCTTTGAATGCCTGTCTTCTTCTCCTGACCCGTGCACTGCGGCAGTAGTGCTACTCTCTTATAGAGGACATCTCCATTACTCAATGTCTGTGTTCAAAATGACACCTTACTCCCTATAAAGAGCACTACTTTGACCAGACCCCTTGGGCCCTGGTCAAACGTACTGCACTACATAGGGAATAAGGTGCCATTTGGGACATGCTCAATGAGAGGAAATTAGAGCCACAAATTATTAATCAGCTAACGCTAGCTAGTCAGTCAGTCAGCCATCAGCGGAAATAGAAAAGTGCTTACTGGGGGTTAATGTACTACGGAGAGCTTAAAGTGCACTTATTTATTTCAAAGAAAATATTTAACATGGCTGACCGCAGATATCTCCAAGTCAGCTGCTCTAAACAGCTGATGTGATTATTAAAAAATCAAGAGATGGAAATGCTAACCTTGAGAAATTATCACCATCTATTTCAACGTCCATCCACACTCTCTTGCCCACCCCCATTGTATAGTTTTGCTCTGTGCTTACTGTATTGATCTTCAAGGTGTCAGGCGGTGGGTAACTGGTGCAGTGAATCAGGCGCAGGAGAGCAGAGACGAGCGTACAAGGTATTTAATTCCACGACAGCACCAGTATACAGACAATACTCAAGGTGCGGAGAAATACCGGTCACTTGAAAATAACGGGCGTAAATACAGAACCCGGCAAACAATAACCAGCCGTCAAGAACCGACATGAACAATCAATAAACACGCACACTAACATGTGGGAAACAGAGGGTTAAATAATGAACATGTAATTGGGGAATAGAAACCAGGTGTGTAGAAAACAAAGACAAAACAAATGGAAAATGAAAAGTGGATCGGCGATGGTTAAAAGACCGGTGACGTCGACCGCCGAACGCCGCCCCGGACAAGGAGAGGGGCCGACTTCGGCGGAAGTCGTGACACAAGGTTGGCTTTTTTTTGTTCGTTTTTTGTTTGTTCGTGAGGCAATCTGAAGCACCGGGTTGTAACCTAAAGTAATTAGGTAATAAGTGGAAACTGTCACTTGTTGTCATCATTGATCCAGCTTGCCCATGAAAATCTGTAGATAAAATCTACTTTTCCTTCAAATACAAACCCTGTCTCTATATGTGACAGCCATGCTTTAGGCGTCAGAGAGACAGCGAGACCCTTCCATCCCACACTCCTCTCGTCACGGCTCACCGCTCAGCGCCCATGGCATGCCCCGACTCGCCTTCTCATTGACTTCCACCCAACACTGAAGGCCAGGGCCAAAATAATTTGTGTCTGTTCAATAAAACATTAAAGACCATCATGCCATGTCCTGCTCTCTTTTCCTCTCCTTCCCCCGCTCTCCTCTTTTCCCCCCTCTCTCTCCCCCCACTTCCCTTGCTCTCAAAGGTCTTGTTAATGTTTCAAAACTGCACATAAGACAGACCAGCCAGACGATTAATTTGAAAGATACCCACAGGGCACCTGCAGGATCTTTCTCTGGCTACGCATCTTCTGTAGTGTTAGCTCTGCTCTCCCTCTCGCTCTCTCCCTCTCTCCCTCCCCCCCTCTCCCTCACTCTCTATCTCTCTCTTCAGAAAGCAGAGTGAAGGGGTGCAGGTTGGCAGGCCAGGCGAGGCGAGGGGAGGGTAGGAAGGCGAGGGGAGGGGGTGAAGGGTAAAAAGCCTACAAAGTGTACCCTGCAGTTAAAAAGAGCAGAACTCCTTTCAAAAACAGCCTTTTAATGTGTGAAATATGTTGAAGCAAAATGGGTTAAATGCTTTCAATGCAACAGTTTTTACTTATTAGAGTGACGAGAGATTCAAAAAAGTCCACACTAAGTGGCAAATCAATTTTTCTTAAACTTTATGTTAATCTGACCTGTTTTTGGCCTTGTAGTCCTTCCTAATGAGATCTGAAGACCACTTAGTTGTAATAGGCACAGCTGATGCTTTCTCATTGATCAAAAGCTGTATTAATGTTGGACATTCTGTGCCTTATAGGTTCTGGGTAGATATATGGGCATAAAATTACACATAGAATCACTCTAATTATATATTCTATATCCTGTAATTTATGGGATCTCTATGGTTCTATGGCTATGTGGTATTCTATGCTTTATACAGTATCTATATTCGCTCACTGTGCAAATTTATAACACTTTTAGATAATAAACATACGTTGGTAAATACTTGGGTGCTAATAAATTCATTTGATTCCAAAAGGGGGAGAATCATCACTTTGGGAAGATGGAAGACGTGTGCAATAAATAGGCATGTTGTGTTGCTATGATGTGCTTGCTGACTCGTGCAAAAGGCATCTTGACGAGTCAATTTAGATGCACAAACTAATGAAGTGAAGAAGAAAAATGCTTTTTTATGCATTCAACGCCTCTCGGAGGCAGTCAATATCCTTAAAAAGTCTAATGATTTCTTATCAGGTCTTGAATGAACCGTAAAACCACCTTTTGAGTTATTGACATTTACACTTCTCTGAGCACAAAAACAATTTCCGTCTCTCTCTGAAATAAAGCTGACGGCTGCTGGTTATTTCCAAAATGCTTTCCTTAAACCCTCCTTAGCGCTGAGCTATGAAAACCCAATACTGGGTGCATTCATTTCAGATAAATAGTTTACGCCCGGGTGAGTAAATGATTTATTTATTATACTCATTAATAATTTGATCAAAATATCCCAAAGCAGTTTTTGCCTCATTGTACATCATTTCTCTAAGTATGTCAGATGAGCCTCTCATTTATTTTCTAATCTCACACCATGTCTCTGTTGTAAATATGGATACTGGTCTTTCTACTTATTTATTTTACAGAGCTGATTTTAATATTTCATTTCTCAGCAGCAGAAACTTCTATTTGTTTCTGAGAGGGAGCATGATACTATGAAATAAATATCAGAAACTATGCATCACAGTACTTAGCATACTGGAAGGATATGAATGATTAAACAGGAACCATAACTTGTGCATGGAGCCAGGGCCTAATTTGGTATATGAGCAGTGCGAGAGGGCTTAGCTAGCGTTAAACTAAAACCCTCTATTTCAGCATGTTTCTGCGGCTACAGTCTGAGAGGGTAGTTTAGGCAGATCAGATGACTGCAGGGTTGCAGGTTCAAACCATATGTTGAGAAATCTGCTGATATACCCTCAGGGTTAGCTATTTATTGTCAATCGCTTTGGTAAGCATTTCCTCTTGAGAACTGTATATGGGACAAAATGCAGAGGGATGGACAGATAGAGGGATGGAGAGATGAGGCATGGACGTCTCAAATGGGTTATTGGGTTATTGAAGGCTTCTTAAAGCGTTAGTTATGCTCAGTCGCCTGACAAGAAATCAAATATTCCAATGATCTCTGCTGCCCCTCAGTCTGACGTGTGATCAGTTAGGTCCCAGCAAGACGTCCAGCGTGGTGCTGTGGGTCGCAGGGTGCACCTGTGTTTGTCTATTTGACTAACCACTGCATAGGGAGAAGGGATAAATGCCATTCCTTCCACAACGTTTACCATCCAGACCTAAACAAGTATCATCAGGTAAGTATATGTCCCAAATGGCACCCTGTTCCCTATAGAGTGCACTACTTTTGACTAGGGGTCCTGGTCAAAAGTAGTGCACTATAAAGGGAATAGGGTACCACTTGGCATGCTACCATTGGGTAGACGGTTTTAGTGTCTCACACACAGGAGGGAGATGACAAAAGGACATGAGTTTTACAAATATTTACAGAATGTATCATCACATAAGTCCATCATCCGGGGCAAAATATGTTAATGTCTGTGGTGAAAGATAGACAAGTAAATAACAATCTCAGTTATTATTTGCATGTAAATGTGTATCTCTGGCATATCTCTCAGGGATATTTGTCTAGTTGGAGTCTTATTCTGCTTTGCAGACACGGCAGCGCTCATCGCCTCATCACAAGAGCTCTTGGAGCATTTGAACTGTACACAAAAGGTTAAATGTCAAGCATTTGAGGCAGTTGGCGCTCAGGGTGACTGGTGCAAGGAAGGAAGGAGGAAATTAATTATCCCTGTAAAGTACATTTTTATGGCGGGGAGAAACAGGCACGTATTGATTAATGAGCCGCTAACTGTTTGCTTGCTAGAATATCAATTTGTTTTTTGTAACACGCAAGAGAAGTCATTAAAATGGGTGAGAAGACCATGATCCAACAAAAACGTAAAGTGAAGGAGAGAGAGGGAGAGATATGAGGGAGATAGATTGAGAGAGGAGAGAGGGAGAAAGAGAGAGAAGCAGAGAAAGATGAGAGAAACGGAGAGAGGGAGAGAGAGAGAGAGAGAGAGAGAGAAAGATGGTTAAAAACTGAGAGTGAGAAAGAGATTTAGTGAAAGGTAGAGTGACAGAGTGAGAAAAACAAAGAGAGAGACGAGGTTACCCAGCGGTTGGCTCCTCTCCCAGGGTCGTGGTCTCGGGTCTGCCCCTGACGTCTGCTCCTCTCTCCGTCTCTCCACATCAAACCGCCACGCCTCGCCAATTAGCAATGCGGCAACAGCATTGAGGCCAAACACTCACCCTCTTTATTTATCTACTTAATGAATCTCCATCAACTCAGTAATTTCCCTCTAAAGGGACAAAGCTAGGGGGGACATGAGTGTTGTTAGGGACGAGAGGGAGGAAGGGAGAAAGGGAGGAAAGAGAGAGGGAGAGATGTTATGATAAATGGAAAAGGTAGCGTACATCCCAAATAGCATTTTATTCCCAATATTTGACCAGAGCCCTATGAGCTAGGGTGTCACCCTGTGCGCTAGGGTGCCATTTGGAACACAGCCATAGGTTACACCATGGTGGGGTTACTGTTTTCTTTTCTCCAGTCTTGAACAGATCTACTATGAACTCTTCTCCCTCAGTAACTGACTCCCTCCTAGACGTGCCTGATCCTGTCCTCTTGGCGTTCTAGTGGGAGTGCGGAAAGCATTCCCATCATGCACTGCTTTGATTATTTAAGACAGAGAGAATTGTGGGTATAAGGCTGCGGTGCTTTGGGAAAACACCAGGCAGGCCGGAGAACTCTCAAAGCTCTGCTCAATTATAATGGAGAATGGGGTGGAGGAGGAGACAGGCCTGGGGTAGCCACAGGGGAGCATCCCTCTTCAGGCTAGACAATGTATACATATACATGCAATTTATCAGACACTTTTATCCAAAGCAACTTATTTTGACTTAAAGTCAGGCATGCATATATATCGGTAGTCCCGGGAATCAAACCCACTATCCTGGCGTTGCAAACGCCATGCTCTACCAACTGAGCTACAGAGGCGGTATCCATCCTGTTCTCATAGACTAGACATAACATGGTAAATGTAAATCCGTGATACTCAAACCAGTATGATATGTTACGTTTGGTATGGCTACATAAGACAGATGGTTACTTATGGCGAAATCGAAAGTAGGGTGGTTGGTCGGGGTGGATGGATGGGTGTATAAGGCAAACCAAAAAAGTGTGGGGGGGGGGGCAGATGGGGCGTATAATGCAAACGTCTAGCAACCAAAAGGTTGCGAGTTCGAATCTCATCACAGACATCTTAAGCATTTTAGCTAATTAGCAACTTTTCAACTACTAGCAACTACCTAGCATGTTAGCTAACCCTAACCCAAACATGAACCCTTTAGCCTGACTCCTAAACGTACCCCTAACCTCAACCCTAACCCTTTACACTGACACCCTAAAGTAGGGGCAATGTAAATAGTCCGGGTGGCCATTTATTCATTGTTCAGCAGTCTTATGTCTTGAGGGTAGAAGCTGTTAAGGAGCCTTTTGGTCCTAGACCAACAGTTTTGCATATTCGTAACATATTGTACGTTTGCAAATTTGCAACATATAATACGAATTGCAATTCGTAACATATCATACGAAATGGGTGCTGGACATTCACAAATTAACACATACCATATGAAATGTAACCTATCATACTAAATGGAGTTTCTCGGATTTAGGTACAGAATAATACGAAATGCTCTGAGACCAGGTTGAGGTATCAGGTACTGTCTGTGTCTACAGCCTGCAGTCTAACACTGTCTCACCTGCTGCCATCATTACTGTCTGGGAGACACCCCCTGCTATCTCCTCCTACTACCTCCTGCCATGTGTCCCAAACGGCACCCTATCTCTATGTAGTGCACTACTACCCATAGGGCTCTGGTCAAAAGCAGTGCACTATGAATAGGCCCTGGTAAAAAGTAGTGCACTATATAGAAAATAGGTTAGGGAATAGAGAATAGGGTACTATTTGAGATTCAGCCCCTGTCACATCTTCCTGCTACCTCCTGTGCTGTCTTCCATATGAGGACCATCTCTGACAACAGTCATTCTCAAAAACAAGTTCATGAGGCTACTCTGAAGAAGAAAAGAACATGGAATAAAAGGTAAGGAATTCCTCCCACCGGTTCCCTAGCCTCTGTATAACTTATGTTTATCATAATACAACTGGATTAAAGCTCATAGGATTCCTAATACAATCCATTGTGGCAGGAAATCAAAGTTTTCTTATCTGGAATCGCCTGTATTTTTGGTAAAAACTCCCACAGACAGACAAATAACAAACCCTGTATCGCTTACAAGTTAATAAGCCATACCACTTGTGACCGGAGCATGTTTGTCTCTGTGTTGGGGCTCTCTCCTCTCCACAGCTAACCCACGGCAGACCACTCCACACAGCTAACACTGCAGCAGACAGACGTCTCCTCTCCTCAGGGGTGTTAGGCTACTACTGCTGAGCGATTTTTTGAGGTTGGTTCAGTTTGGGAAAAATAATCCCCAAAATAGTAAATAATTTTACAATTTCGTTTTTTTGTTGAATTGATGGTGGTGAGTGACTGCCCATTTCTATCACTTATTAGGTTATAACCATCATTTATTCACATTACTATACTTAAATATAATATTTTTGTTGTGTATATTAAATACTGTAATTGTATTTAGTATGATGATGACGACTTTATTATTTAATTATTAATAGCCCAATGATGGTAGTGACTGCCCATTAATGCATAACACTTATTAATATACCATCCTTTGTTCACATTACTTTACTTTAATAAAATATTTCAGTTGTTGTGTAGCCTTTAATTACTTATTATTTGATTTTAAGTCCTCATCTTTGCTCAGGCAGTAGCAGCCAGCCGGCCAGCTATCTATCTCTGTGCTTTCCAAATGCTTACTTACAAGCCCTTAACCAACAATGCTTTAAGAAGTCAAGAAAAAAAAGTGCTAAGTAAAAAATAGATAAGTAAAAAATATAAAGTATAAAAATAAAAGTAACAAATAATTAAATAGCAGCAGTAAAAGAGGGGTCTTCAAAGGCCTTTGATTAGCTGTTCAGGAGTCTTACGGCTTGTGGGTAGAAGTTGTTAAGAAGCCTTTTGGACCTAGACATGGCGCTCCAGTACCACTTGCCGTGTGGTAGCAGAGAGAACATGACTAGGGTGGCTGGAGGATGCTCTCGATGGTGCAGCAGTTGAGGATCTGATGACCCATGCCAAATCTTTTCAGTCTCCTGGGGGGGGGGGGGGGATAGGTTTTGTCGTGCCCTCTTCACGACTGTCTTAGTGTGTTTGGACCATGTTAGTTTGTTGGTCATGTGGACACTTGAAGCTCTCAACCTGTTCCACTACAGTCCCGTCGATGAGAATGGAGGCGTGCTCGGCCCTCCTTTTCCTGTAGTCCACAATCATCTCCTTTGTCTTGATTACATTGAGGGAGAGGTTGTTGTCCTGGCACCACACTACCAGGTCTCTGACCTCCTCCCTATAGGCTGTCTCCTCGTTGTCGTGGATCAGGCCTACCACTGTTGTGTCATCGGCAAACCACTGTTGTGTCATTGGCAAACTTGATGATGGTGTTGGAGTCGTGGCTATATCACTCTTCCTCTCTGTGTCTGTCTACCCTGCCGGCCACACAGGCTTGTCTGGCAAGAACCAATGAGAACAGGCAGTTGTAGGTGCAATGGATTCTGGTCTTTGTTAATTACATCACCTTCTGCACTTAATTATGATGACTTGGACAACATGTCCTAGAGAGAAATCTCTCTAGAGAAATGGCACAAATGTTAGTCAAATAGTTATTTAAAAATGGTGTTTAATCACTCAGCACTATAGCTACTGCTACCTACATGGAACAATGTAAAGCCACCTTAAATAAGCTTTTACTTTAGCCCAGGCCCTCTGTGCAGCCCTGGATCATTATTTTGAAGCAGAAAAAACGAGTTTGACAGATGAACCAAGGCCACAGAGAGGCCCTGCACCACTCCGCCACATAACAAGCTCTCAGAAGAGATACAACACACACTCATTACCATGGCAACCTCCATCAAAACACACTTCCAGGGAGGATTTCTTTGTTTTGTTACAGGGGGGGGGGGGGGTGGTGATGATTCTATTTGATGAGAACCTGAGGTGTGCGTTAGCTAGCGAGACAACACCAGGTTCAGGGGTATTAGCGCCTCAGCAGCACCAGGCCTCTGTGCTGAGCTAAGTAGTCCAAGGCGAAGAAGGCTGCTCTCCAAACTGGGAATACTACAGCAGGATCAGGATCAGTGGAGGAGTCACAGTAATTTAATGGGAGAGTTATATTTAGGTGTGATATTACTGCAGGGATAGAATAGGGTGGTGGAGGATAGGGGTGGAGGGAGGTGGGGGATGGGGATGTTAAATAGCGAAACTTCAAACCACCACCGACCACGGACAGACACACTGTAGCCTGTTATCTCTCTCTCTCTCTCTCTCTCTCTCTCTCTCTCTCGCTCTCGCTCTCGCTCTCGCTCTCGCTCTCGCTCTCGCTCTCGCTCTCGCTCTCTCTCTCGCTCTCTCTCTCGCTCTCTCTCTCACTCTCTGCATTGTTCTCTCTCCCCTCTCTAAAGACTCCTTCAACCTTCTCACCTTCCAGGCATCAGTGAGCGTACGTCTTCTGTTTTCTTAGATTAGCTTTGATTTGTCAGCAGACAGAGCCTTGAAGAATGGTCATTATTGTACTGTAGGCCTGCTTATCGAAATACACAGCATAGATTAGATTTGAAGTGTACTGGCAGCTTTCCGACATCCAGGTTCAACGTAACAATTTAGGCAGAAAGTTGGCCAGTGGACACAGAGGTCCTGAATTCTGTTCTATTCTATTATAATATGGGTCACGACTGTTGTCATGCCTGGATATAGCAGCTCTTTCTCTCCTCCATCCTTCTCCCTGTCCTCTATACGCTCATAGCATCAGATTGTCATCAGAAGTGACTGGGCTGGTATTACAGGGTCAGCCTGTGACTGCAGTTTAACCTTGTGTTTATTCTCCTCCTCTGTCCTCTCGGCCTGTATGCCATTCATCATGAATTTATCCTTCCATCCTCTCATTCCTTAAAGCTGTAATCCTTAATGGTGAAACAGCCATGTCCGTTTGCAATATTAGATATGAGAACAACAAAGATGTTACTGCAAACAACAAACACAGTTTTTTCTCCTTGGACATCATTGGACGCGTAATAGAAGAGCACAATACGCACTGAAATATTTTTTTACTATGCTGCATGAGGCTCCTCAGCTCGGTGACTAAAACAATAACAGCAATGGTGGGACGGCCAGTGGCACTGTTTTTCCCCCTACTGCGGATTCCATCTTTAAACCTGAAAAATAGATCTAATGCCTGATCAAGGCATTACAGTGAGTGGCTTCATGTTGCATAGCACTAACTGTGGTGTAAAAGTACAGTGTTCTATGCATCTATCTGTCTGTTATATTTTAACATCTATTCATTTAATAAAAAGAGAAAATCACCATCACACTCTACACGTGTGCAATTCGTTCACATGTTTTTCTACAACTAATGTAGCTCTAACTCCTCACTACATCATTAAACATTGACATTCATAACCCAGTAATGAAATCAGCTGCAGCATCTTTGATTTTAAGTCTGGATGTGAAGGAAAAAAGCTTCTGTATCAATCAATCTATTCCATTTGTAAATCACAGCAAATAAATATTTTGGCACCTGATAATAGGGGAGCTGGGCTAAATCAAAGTGTATAAATAATTAATTTTCCACTGAACAAAAAAAATGAACACTACATGCAACAATTTCAAATATTTTACTGAGTTAGAGTTCATATAAGGAAATCAGTCAATTGAAATAAATTCATGAGGCCCTAATCTATGGATTTCATATGACTGGGAATACAGATATGCATCTGTTAGTCACAACTACAGTGCCTTCGGAAGTATTCAGACCCCTTGACTTTTTCCACATTTTGTTACATTACAGCCTTATTCTAAAATTGATTAAATAAAAAAAATCCTCAGCAGTCTACACACAATACCCCATAATAACACAACAAAAACAGTTTTTTATAAATATTAGCAAATGTATAAAACTTTAAAAACAGAAATACCTTATTTACATAAGTATTCAGACCCTTTGCTATAAGAATCGAAATTGAGCTTAGGTGCCTCCTGTTTCCAGTGATCATCCTTGAGATGTTTCTACAACTTGATTAGAGTCCACCTGTGGGAAATTCAATTGATTGGCCATGATTTGGAAAGGCACACTACTGTCTATATAAGGTCCCACATTTGAAACTGCATGTCAGAGCAAAAACCAAGCCAAAAGGTCGTAAGAATTATCCGTAGAGCTCCAAGACAGGATTGTGTTGAGGCACAGATCTGGGGAAGGGTACCAAACATCTCTGCAGCATTGAAAGCTCCCAAGAACACAGTGGCCTCCATCATTCTTAAATGGAAGAAGTGTGGAACCACCAAGGATCTTCCTAGAACTGGACACCCAGCCAAACTGAAAAATCGGGGGAGAAGGGCCTTGGTCAGGGAGGTGAACAAGAACCTGATGGTCACTCTAACAGGGCTCTAGAGTTCCTCTGTGGAGATAGGATAATCTTCCAGAAGGACAACCATCTCTGCAGCACTCCACCAATTAGGCCTTTATGGTAGAGTGGCCAGATGGAAACCACTCCTCAATCAAAGGCACATGACAGCCCGCTTGGAATCTGAATACGTATGTAAAAGTGATATTTCAGTTTTTTATTTGTAATACATTTGCAAGAATGTATATGAACACATTTTTGCTTTGTCATTATAGGATATTGTGTGTAGATTGATGAGGGGGGAAAAACTATGTACATTTTAGAATAAGGCTGTAACGTAACAAATACAGAAAAGGTCAAGGGGTATGAATACTTTGTGCTCTTCCATGCCGTCCCTAAGATGGGTGCGTCACTTGAGGGGGTTGAGTCACTGACGTGATCTTCCTGTCTGGGTTGGCGCCCCCCCTTTGGTTGTGCCGTGGCGGAGATCTTTGTGGGCTATACTCGGCCTTGTCTCAGGATGGTAAGTTGGTGGTTGAAGATATCCCTCTAGTGGTGTGGGGGCTGTGCTTTGGCAAAGTGGGTGGGGTTATATCCTGCCTGTTTGGCCTTGTCTGGGGGTATCATCGGATGGGGCCACAGTGTCTCCTGACCCCTCCTGTCTCAGCCTCCAGTATTTATGCTGAGTAGTTTATGTGTTGGGGGGCTAGAGTCAGTCTGTTATATCTGGAGTACTTCTCCTGTCTTATCCGGTGTCCTGTGTGAATTTAATAGAATATTTTCACACCTTTTTTTGGAAAGCTCCATAAATCCCTCAAACCTGCCCCCATTAACTTGGGCCCGTAGTATGGTGCTCCCATAGCGGGCATGGGTGTATGTAACTCATTTAAAAGCATTTAAATTCGTTCTGAAAATATGCACCTGGTAACCCAAAAATAATACCAGGTGCACGGAAGGGAGGATGAGTAGGTATCTAATGTGTATAGCCCTGCAAGCTTTAAAAATTACCAGTGCAGAGCTATTTATTTAAAAGCATTTATAACCATTTTAAAAATATGCACCTTGTAACCCAAAATAACATAAGGTGATGTCAGTAGGCAGGATGAGTACAGACATTTTTTAGAAAAGCTCCATAAATCCCTTAGGCCGGTCCCCATTTAAGTAGGCTCTCTAATTCTCTCTTTCTCTTTCTTTCTTTCTCTCTCTCGGAGGACCTGAGCCCTACGACCATGCCTCAGGAGTACCTGGTATGATGACTCCTTGCTGTCCCCAGTCCACCTGGCCATGCTGCTGCTCCAGTTTCAACTGTTCTGCCTGCGGCTATGGAACCCTGACCTGTTCACCGGATGTGCTACCTGTCCCAGACCTGCTGTTTTCAACTCTTTAGAGACTGCAGGAGTGGTAGAGATACTCTTAATGATCGGCTATGAAAAGCCAACTGACATTTACTCCTGAGGTGCTGAATTGTTGCACCCTTGACAACTACTGTGATTATTATTATTTGACCATGCTGGTCATTTATGAACATTTGAACATCTTGGCCATGTTCTGTGATAATCTCCACCCGGCACAGCCAGAAGAGGACTGGCCACCCCTTATAGCCTGGTTCCTCTCTAGGTTTCTTCCTAGGTTTTGGCCTTTCTAGGGAGTTTTTCTTAGCCACCGTGCTTCTACACCTGCATTGCTTGCTGTTTGGGGTTTTAGGCTGGGTTTCTGTACAGCACTTTGAGATATCAGCTGATGTAAGAAGGGCTTTATAAATACATTTGTTTTGATTATATTTGATTTCTGAATCAAATCAAATGTTATTTGTCACATGCGCCCGAATACAACAAGTGTAGGTAGACCTTACAGTGAAATGCTTACTTTCAAGCCCCCAACAATGCTTTAAGACGTTTTAAGAAAAATACGTGTTAAGTAAAAAATAGATAAGTAGAAAATTGGAAATATAAATAACAAATAATTAAACTGCAGCAATAAAATAACAATAGCGAGGCTGTATACAGGGGGTACCGGTACAGAGTCAATGTGCTGCGGCAGCGGTTAGTCGAGGTAATTGAGGTAATATGTACATGTAGGTAGAGTTAAAGTAACTATGTATAGATAATAAACAGAGAGTAACAGCAGCAGTAAAAGAGGGGTCTGGGTAGCCCTTCGATTAGCTGTTCAGGAGTCTTATGGCTTGTGGGTAGAAGTTGTTAAGAAGCCTTTTGGACCTAGACATGACCTTCTGGTACCGCTTGCCATGCGGTAGCAGAGCGAACAGTCTATGACTAGGATGGCTGGAGTCTTTGACAATTTTTAGGGCTTTCCTTTGACACCGCCTGGTATAGAGGTCCTGGATGGCAGGACGCTTGGCCCCAGTGATGTACTGGGCCGTACGCACTACCCTCTGTAGTGCCTTGCCATCGGATGCCGAGCAGTTGCCATAGCAGGCAGTGATGCAACCAGTCAGGATGATCTTGATGGTTTAGCTGTAGAACTGAGGACCCATGCCAAATCTTTTCAATCTCTTGGGGGGGAATAGTTTTTGTCATGCCCTATTCGCGACTGTCTTGGTGTGCTTGGACCATGTTAGTTTGTTGGTGATGTGGACACCAAGGAACTTGAACCTCTCAACCTGCTCCACTACAGCCCCATCGATGAGAATGGGGGCATAATCTGTCCTCCTTTTCCTGTAGTCCACAATCATCTCCTTTGTCTTGATCACATTGAGGGAGAGGTTGTTGTCCTGGCACCACACGGCCAGGTCTCTGACCTCCTCCCTATAGGCTGTCTCATCGTTGTCGGTGATCACGCCTACCACTGTTGTGTCATCGGCAATCTTAATGATGGTGTTGGAGTCGAGCCCTGCTGTGTAGTCATGAGTGAATAGGGAGTACAGTAGGGGACTGAGCACGCACCCCTGATGGGCCACCATGTTGAGGATCAGCGTGGCGGATGTGTTGTTTCCCACCCTTATCACTTGGGGGCGGCCCGTCAGGAAGTCCAGGATACAGTTACAGAGGGAGGTGTTTAGTCCCACGGTCCTTAGCTTAGTGATGAGCTTTGATGGTTTTATGGTGTTGAACTCTGAGCTGTAGTCAATGAACAGCATTCTCACATAGGTTTTCCTTTTGTCCAGGTGTGAAAGGGCATTGTGGAGTGCAATAGAGATTGCATCATCTGTGGATCTGTTAGGGCGGTATGAAAATTGGAGTGGGTCTAGGGTTTCTGGGATAATGGCGTTGATGTGAGCCATTACCAGCCTTTCAAAGCACTTCATGGCTACAGACATGAGTGCTACGGGTCGGCAGTCATTTAGGCATGTTGCCTTAGTGTTATTGGGAACAGGGACTGTGATGGTCTGCTTGAAACATGTTGGTATTACAGACTCAGACAGGGAGAGGTTGAAAATGTCAGTGAAGACACTTGCCAGTTGGTCAGCGCATTCTCAGAGTACACGTCCTGGTTTTCTGTCCCTGCGACCTTGTGAACGTTGACCGGTTTAAAGGTCTTACTCTCATCGGCTGCGGAGAGCGTGATCACACAGTCGTCCGGAACAGCTGATGCTCTCATGCATGTTTCAGTGTTACTTACCTCGAAGCGAGCATAGAAGTAATTTAGCATGTCTTGTAGGCTCGTGTCACTGGGAAGCTCACGGCTGTGCTTCCCTTTGTAGTCTGTAATGGTTTGCAAGCCCTGCCACATCCGACGAGCGTCGGAGCTGGTGTAGTATTATTCGGTCTTAGTCCTGTATTGATGCTTTGCCTGTTTGATGGTTCGTCTGAGGGCATAGTGGGATTTCTTATAAGCTTCCGGATTAGAGTCCGTCTCCTTGAAAGCGACAGCTTTACCCTTTAGCTCAGTGTGGATGTTGCCCGTAATCCATAGGTACGGTCACTGTGGGGACGACGTCATCGATGCACTTATTGATGAAGCCAGTGACTGATGTGGTGTACTCCTCAATGCCATTGGAAGAATTCCGGAACATGTTCCAGTCCTGTAGCTTAGCATCTGCTTCATAATGCTTTTTTATTGACCGAGTCACTGGTGCTTCCTGCCTGAATTTGTTGCTTGTTAGACGGAATCAGGAGGATAGAATTATGATCAGATTTGTCAAATGGAGGTTGAGGGAGAGCTTTGGACGCATCTCTGTGTGTGGAGTAAAGGTGGTCTATAGTTCTTTTCCCTCTGGTTGCACATTTAACTTGCTGGTCGAGATTTGATAAAACGGATTTAAGTTTCCCTGCATTAAAGTCCCCGGACACTAGGAGCGCCATCTCTGGATGAGCATTTTCCTGTTTGCTTATGGTGGTATACAGCTCATTGAATTCGCCCACGAATTCTCAGAAGGCAGCCCGACCTATCCCCCCTTTTTCTCCATCTTCTCTTCACGCAAATGACTGGGATTTGGGCCTGTTCCCGGGAAAGCAGTATATCCTTCACGTCGAACACGTCAGACTCATTAAAAAGCTTCCTCTAGCTCGTGGTGAGTAATCGTTGTTCTGATTTCCAGAAGTTATTTTCGGTCATAAGAGACGGTAGCAGCAACGTAAAGTACGTAGAAAAATTGTAAGTTGAAAAATAAGTTTCAAACAACGCTAAAAAACTAACAAAATAACACAGTTGGTTAGGAACACGTAAAACGTCAGCCATCCTCTCTGGTGCCATTCTACAAATGCGCTGTACCTTTAAAAGAAATGTAGGGGTGTGGATCAGAAAACTAGTCAGTGTCTGGTGTAACCACCATTTGCCTCATGCAGCAAGACTCATCTGCTTCATGTAGAATTGATCAGGCTGTTATTTGTGGCTTGTGGAATTTTGTACCATTTCTCTTCAATGGCTGTGCAAAGTTGTTGGATATTGGCGGGAACTGGAACACGCTGTCGTACACGTGAATCCAGAGCATCCCAAACGTGCTCAATTGGTGACATATCTGGTGAGTATGCAGGCTATGGAAGAACTGTAACATTTTCAGCTTCCAGGAATTGTGTACAGATCCTCGCAACATGGGGCCGTGCTTTACCATGCTGAAACATGAGGTGATGGGTTCGGATGAATTGCACAACGATGGGCCTCAGGATCTAGTCCCGGTATCTCTGTGCATTGAAATTTCCATAGAAAAAATGCATTTGTGTTCGTTTTCCGTTGCTTATCCCTGCCCATACCATAACCCCACTGACACCACAACGTTGACATCAGTAAACCGCTCACCCACATTACGCCATACACGCTCTGTGGCATCTGACCCATACAGTTGAAACCGGGATTCATCCGTGAAGAGCACACTTCTCCAGCATGACAGTGGCTATTGACGGTGAGCATTTGCCCACTGAAGTCGGTTACAATGCCGAACTGCAGTCAGGTCAAGACCCTGGTGAAGACGACGAGCACGCAGATGAGATTCCCTGAGACAGTTTCTGACAGTCTGTACAGAAATTCTTTGTTTGTTCAACCCACATTTTCATCAGCTGTCCGGGTGGCTGGTCTCAGACGATCCCACAGGTAAAGAAGCCAGATGTGAAGGTCTTGGGCTGGCATGGTTACATGTGGTCTGTGGTTGTGAGGCCAGTTGGACGTACTGCCAAATCTCTACATCGACGTTGGAGGCGGCTTATGGGAGAGAACTGAACGTTCAATTCTCTGGCAACAGCTCTGGTGGACATTCCTGCAGTCAGCATGCCAGTTACACGCTACCTCAAAACTTGAGGCATCTGTAGCATTGTGTTGTGCGACAAAACTGTACATTTTCAAATAGCCTGTTATTGTCCGCAGCACAACTTGCATCTGTGTAATGATCCTGCTGTTTAATCAGCTTCTTGATATGCCACATCTGTCTGTGGATGGATTATCTTGGCAAAGAAGAAACGCTCACTAACAGGGACGTAAACATATTTCTGCACAAAATTGGAGAGAAATAAGCTTTTTGTGCATATTGAATATTTCTGTCATCTTTTATTTCAGCTCAGGAAACATGTGACCAACACTTTACATGTTACGGTTATATTTTTGTTCAGTGTAATTAGCAGAGGTGGGAGAGGTGTGATACCTGTCTTTGTGGCTGCGCTCCTCTCCCCCTCATCTCCTCTCTGCCTCTCCTTCCTGAATATCTGTCTGTTCTGCACAGAAGGGTTGGGGTTACAGATTTTTCGGTGATGTCTAGCTAATTGATACACACACACGCACACCCACACGCACACCCGCACACACACACACACACACACACACACACACACACACACACACACACACACACACACACACACACACACACACACACACACACACACACACACACACACACACACACACACACACACACACACACACACACAGAGAGCAAACACTGAAACATGTAGCCATTTATTAGAACAGTCAGTTAAATACACACCCTGACCTCAAGGCCGGGTTTGAACCGCCTGTCCTTACTGGTTTGGTTGGTAAGTGAGGTCATTACGGGGGCATCTGGTGTTACAGGTCATGAATGGACCCTAAGTAATATCCCAGCAGGAGTGGAACAAACAGGGAAACAGCCAGGAATGACACACACACACATGCAACTACACACACAGAAACACACAGACAGGCACACACACATGCACACACACCCAGGAACGACATAAACACACACATGCACACACAGTGTTGGGGAAGCTACTCTGTAAATATAGTTTACCAAGCTACCAATTACTTCACACTGGAAGAAGTTAACCTACACTAAACTTCCCTTAAGACAAACATAGCTTACTTAACTAAAGTTACTTACTTACTTACAAACTACTTCCAGAAAGATTATTATATCTAAATCTGAAATGTCACAAACTACAAATTGCACGACCAACTCAGTGGCCTTGTGGTTGGAGTGTCCGCCCTCAGATTGGAAGTTTGTGAATTCAATCCCTGGTTGAAGACTGTAAAAATGGGACCTGATGCATCTCTGCTTGGCACTCAGCATTAAGAACATAGATTGAGGGTAAGACTAGAGTCCTGTCCAGGAGGTGCACTTGTGCATCAAACTGCCTCACGCTATAGAAACACACACAGACACACACACACACAGCTAGCAATGACACACCACACAGGTAGCATGCACACACAGACAGGCACGCAAGCACACACAGCCAATAAGGATACACACACACACCGCCTGGCAGTGAATTAGATTTCACTGTGTTGAATCATCATGGATTATCTAACGAGCAACAGTGTCACTAAGCCAACAAATAACGCTAGGAACTGCAGGGGTAAATTAGTCTCCTGCCTCACACACCAACGACGGGTACAAAATAATACAACTCACACTCCTCTCTCTCCTTTACAGCAGCCGAGAGCCCACAGCACCACACTGTCATCACTAGCTGTTTTTAATGAGAAGCTGTATGTTTGTATTAAACCTCAAATCCCCCCCTCCCCCTTATCACAGATTCATCTTGCTAGAGTGGATAATTCATCTTATGTTTAAAACAAAAAAAAATGGAGTAGGCCTAACACTTTGGCCCTGTTTCTGCGTGATGAATCGTGCAAGTCATATATGCGGATTTTGATTTATCGTCCTGACCTTTTGTATGCAAAGGAGACACGTTCTGTACAACCATAACGTGACACTTCAAAAAAAGAGGTCAGGGCTCTGAGAAAACACAAGCCCTCCCTTACTCCTTCTTTCTTTCTTTCTTTCTTTCCCTCCCTCCCTCCCTCCCTCCCTCCCTCCCTCCCTCCCTCCCTCCCTCCCTCCCACTCTGATGATTCTGTTGTTTTTATGTGCTGTGGCCTGGGTGGTATTACAGAACATCATGCTGTATGTTTTTGTTAGGTGGTGATATTACCATGGAACAGTTCATCTCCACCAATGACGACACCTGTATAAAAACACATACATAAATTACATAAATTACTCTTCTCCACAATCCCAAATCAAGCATGGATTGAGCAGAGAGATGGGATGTTGGTGGGGGGGTGTGCTTTAAATATTAATATGATTTTTTTTCTTGTGATACTTCAAAAAAGCGATAATGTGGGGTTCTCAGGAGGTATCCCCCTCTCAGAGGAGAGGTATGCGTGTGCGTGTGCATGTGCTTGTGTGTGTGTGTGTGTGTGTGCGTATCCTGTCGTAATTAAACATGCATGGATTTTTTTCACAGACAGGTTTTTTTTCCGCTGGCCTAAGTTTTGACAGGACCCCACAACAAGCCCAGGTGGAACCAGACGTGCAAACAAGCTTGTGAGTACATCCATGGAACACATACATTAGCACCTAGACTAGATGAGTACGAACACGCCACTGGGAGCAGGGCCAGAACATTACCACTCGACAATGTACCAGCCTGCATCTACCAGAGCACTCAGCCAAATAAGGTGGAAGTCAATAGTCAACATAAACAAAAATGACATACATTTTAACCTGTAAGGCTCTCCATTGAGACAGGACACAATTTCTTTAATGTGGTTTGTTTTGGGGTTTGTGGATGTTTGTGATTACAGCGGTACGCTACAATGCATTTTTTAAAACTACATTAATACACATTATCATTATCAAACTTTATTAAACTTCTACTTCATCACAATCCCAGATCCGGGAGCACCCCCATCAGTAAAAAAGCTGACTAGCATAGCCTAGCATAGCGTCACAAGTAAATACTAGCATCTAAATATCATTAAATCACAAGTCCAAGACACCAGATGAAAGATACACATCTTGTGAATCCAGCCATTATTTCTGATTTTTAAAATGTTTTACAGGGAAGACACAATATGTAAATCTATTAGCTAACCACGATAGCAAAAGACAACTTTTTTTCCCCACCATTTTTTTCCTGCATAGGTAGCTATCACAATTTCGACCAAATAAAGATATAAATAGCCACTAACCAAGAAACAACTTCATCAGATGACAGTCTGATAACATATTTATTGTATAGCATATGTTTTGTTAGAAGAATGTGCATATTTCAGGTATAAATCATAGTTTACCATTGCAGCCACCATCACAACTCTCACCAAAGCAACTAGAATAACTACAGAGACCAACGTGAATTACCTAAATACTCATCATAAAACATTTCTGAAAAATACACAGCGTACAGCAAATGAAAGACAAAGATCTTGTGAATCCAGCCAATATTTCAGATTTTTAAGTGTTTTACAGCGAAAACACAATATAGCATTATATTAGCTTACTACAATAGCCAAACACACAACAGCATTGATTCAAGCCAACAATAGCGATAACGAATAAACCAGCAAAAGATATTAATTTTTTCACTAACCTTCTCAAACTTCTTCAGATGACAGTCTTATAACATCATATTACACAATACATATAGAGTTTGTTCGAAAATGTGCATATTTAGCGGCACAAATCGTGGTTATACAATGAGAATAGTAGCCAAGCTGCCAACAATATGTCGGGAGAAATCTTGGGAGAGGCACCTAATCTAATCAAGAACTAAATTTAAACTTGACAAAAAAATACAGGTTGGACAGCAAATGAAAGATACATTAGTTCTTAATGCAATCGCTGTGTTAGATTTTTAAAATTAACGTTACTACGACATACAGCGTGCGTTAAAGTGAGACCGCACCGAAATTGCGGAATATGAGTTTTACATTTTTCAACAGAACAACGAATTAACATCATAAATAGTTCTTACTTTTTGATGAGCTCCCATCAGAATCTTGGGCAAGTTGTCCTTTTTCCAAAAGAATCGTTGCTCGGTTGTAGATTGTCGTCTTCAACTTTGGAATTAGCAGTAAACATTAGCCATGTGGGCCAGACGTGCCCAACTCACTAGAACGCAGCATAAATAAATACCCGAAAATCGCAATATACTGATATAAACTGATATAACTCGGTTTAAAATAACAACATTATGATGTCTTTAACACCTATATCGAATAAAATCAGAGCCGGATATATCTAAGGGCTATAACGGGAGCTTTCTAGAACGCCATCCTGAGGTCTGTCTTGCTTCATGGCGAGGGAAAGAAAGAGAGGACCCCACGTTGCCAGCCCATTTATAAGGCCTCAGATCTGCCTAGTAACTCCATTTCAATTCTCACTATTTGCTGACATCCAGGGGAAGGCGTATGCAGTGCATCTCAACCAATAGAAGACATGCAAATTAATAAACCGACCTCAGAACAGCCTGCAGATTTCAGATTTCTCACTTCCTCATAGGAAAATTGCTCCAACTTGAGTTCTGTTTTACTCACAGATATAATTCAAACGGTTTTAGAAACTAGAGAGTGTTTTCTACCCAATAGTAATAATAATATGCATATTTTACGAGCAAGAATTGAGTACAAGGCAGTTTAATTTGGGAACGAAATTATTACAAAGTGCAAACAGCACCCCCTATTAAGAAAAGGTTAATTGTCTTTAATGCTAAATAAAATGCAATCAGTTTCACATGGGCCAACAACAGTATTGTACAGGTCTTGTATGTTTGTAATAAGCAGGATATGTATGTGTTTAGGCCCTTTGTTTAGCAATGAGAGGCTATGGAAACCATTCACCAGCCCAGCTCCGCTAATCTATCCAAGATCACAACTTTCCTTCAGTAATTAATACATAAGACGCTGAAACATCAGCCAACATACCTGCTGCTAGCTGTAGTAAAGATCACTGCAAATATCATGTCACAAACAACAACAACCATAAATGGATGATGGGTTACCTGGAGAGACTGGGAAACAAAGGAGTGATGCGGGGCCACTGGCGAGGGAAGAATGGAATAAGAAATTAGGTAGATAACAGAGAGAGAGAATTAAAAGGAGGAAGGTAACATGGGGGTAGAGAGACAGAGAGAGAGATAAAGACAGACGAAGACAGAGAGAAACAGAGAGAGACAAGAGTGAGAATGAGAATGAGAAAGACAAGAATGAGTGGTATGTGGTAAGGGGTCCCACTAGTGCAGGTATAAAGTGAAGCTGAGTGAGTGTTGGAGGTGAGTGAGCAGCAGTCCAGGAGTGGCTCAGAGGAATGCCCAGTCTGGACACAGGGAGGCTGGGAGGCCAGGGAGTACTGGTCAGGTCCCCTGGCAGCCCCAGCCCTGCCTGACATAAGTACCTTTCCAAAGATGAACAACATCTCCTCCACTGCAGCTTAGAAGGTTGGAAAATTGCTCCCATTTCACATTACCCTCCCTCCCATCTCTCTCTCCCTCCCTCTCCGAATCTTCCCACCCACACACACACCGCGTGACCTTCCTCCTCTTCCTCATCTTCCTCCTCATCCTTCGCTCAAAGTCTGACCTTCATCCCTCTCCTCCTCCTCCAGGTCTAGCACTGGACAGCCTCAGCCCAGCCTGGCCTCTCTAAAGGTAGCTTTTACACACTTTCACTCTTCCTCTTGATGGGACATGGAGACCGCTCAGGCACCGCAAAATACCCTTTTCCACATGACTTCACCCGCTAAAGCAGTTCTAAAATAAAGCCCTGTTACTCACACATGGAGTGTGGGTGCATTATGGATGTGGCTGTGGTGATGAAGTTGTGGGATATCTAAATGACACCCAACACGTCTCCCTGTACCCATTCCCAGCCACCATGAATTAACTAGCGCTCAGAATAAAACTGCATGGAGAAAGAAAATGACTTTGGTTGTTAATAAAACATCGCTGGTGGCATTGATTTACTTACCAGATTACGCTAACTGATTGTGTGAAGTCTCCACTCACACACTCATCTGGTGGGTATAGCTGCTACTGTGGCTTCAGACAGACAGAAAGAGAGAAAGAGAGACAGACAGAAAGAGAGAAAGAGAGACAGACAGACAGACAGACAGACAGACAGACAGACAGACAGACAGACAGACAGACAGACAGAGAGAGAGAGAGAGAGAGAGAGAGAGAGAGAGAGAGAGATGACAAACTCCTGGTATTAATAGTAATCAAAACTATCACCAGAGTATTAAAAGCAGAGTTTTCCCATCCATCCATGGACGGACGTTGCTTAGATGTTGAGTTGTTCCATTTCCTTAATGTTGAATTAGGGCTGCTTGATGGATGACCCTAGGTTGGTACGACGTGTACTGTAGTGTGCTGTGCTGTACCCAACGCACGACGCAGATGTTGCTTAGCTCACTGCTCCGCTTTTGGGGCCTCATCAATTTTTATTCCTACAGAGGATGTGACACACGCCAGAGGAAACATTGCAGTAGAACTCTCAATCTACATCCATTTATCCACATTAAACGAATGCTTTGGGGCTGCCGTCAGAGAGATAAGAGTCTAATAGCACTGTCCTAAATAAGTTTGCTTCGGTGTAGCGGTGTATACTTCAGCAGCACATCCAACATTCATGTCCCTCTTTGATGCTTTTATCACCTAGAATAGGGCCGGCTCAGCCAAGCATGCATCTACTGCTTTATCAGCCACATCCAGGCAAATCTCCCAGCCCACCTAAGTACACCAACCAGCTATCAGCTTGCAAGTAAACCAACTACAGGCACTTTATGCTTTTTCAAATCCTAAATATCACCAACACTTAAGGGTGTGCTATGATGAAATAATAAACAATTCTAATAATTATATATATGTTTTTCATTGAATGTCTAATTGACATGGATAGAAGCCACAGTCAGACATAATACTGGATGTGATTGAATAAGAGCAGACTTTGGTGACAGTTGCAAGACGTTGTGAAGGTGATTCATACTGAAGTGAACAGTGTGAGTAGCCTACCTACAGTACAGTGACTATGTCTGGTTGTCTTGAGAGAGGGCGAGGTACATGTAGTAACTGGAATCAGGGGTTGTTCCTGCCATGTAGAGGAGTAGTAACAACCCCTAGCTCCCTGCTGGACACACTGAGGCTACATTAGTGGATAATGTTCTCCAACACAGAACACCGTTTGTCTTACAACCGGCATGCAAAGAGAGAAGAAACTTGTCACTGCGAATTAACCATAGGCCTCGCAGCCATGCAAACACAGGCTATCATATGTAATTGGAGTAAGGAAAAAAAGAGAGCGAGTGAAAAGATGAGGATGAGGATAGGAAGAAAAAATAATCCGGCGGTTGGTTTTGTCGTTGCTAGTTACATCGTTGCGATGGTGGTATGTTTGAGACATAACAAAGCTTTTGCGACTGTCAACTAGCAGGAAGGAATGACGCAGGCAGGATTCTAACACTGTTACACTGTCTCCTCTACAGCTTGTTTTATTTACTCCCTCTGAGTGGTTCTGAAGCTAACCCTGGAAGTGAGGCTGTGTTGGTATTTACTGGCCTTGCCGTGCAGTGAGTGCTTTTTCTGCCTGCTGCAGTCTTGGAGAAATGATCAGTTTACCTGATGATATCGACAGCTCTGCTGTAAAATCTTTCTGCATCAGAGGTTGAAAATACTCGCTTATTCTCTGCCCCCTGTGGGTTCACTACCCATCTGAAGGAGAGTAAATCTCAGATCGGAATCACTTTTCTGACAATAATTTATAAATTATGCACGGCCTCTGTTTGAATTGAGAAAGGCTTTCATATCTCTTCCATTAACTCAGATTAAGATTTCATAGTGATGCTTGGAAGAATGCTAGCAATATCCCCGGCTCATTCTGATGAAATTTTTATCAGTGCTTTTTTCTCTAGTAGTACACTCCTATTGGGATGTCTGTGAATCTGAAGCTTGGCTTTGGACATGAACTCCCCTCAACCTGTCTGCGTCCCAAATTGCACCCTATTCCCTAGTTAGTGCACTACTTCTGACAAAGGCCCATAGGGCTCTGGTCAAAAGTTGTGCACTATATCGGGAAAATGGTTCCATTTGGGATGCAGGCCCTGACTGCCAGTGGCTCCCAACGTTTCAATATTTGATGGGCTCTGGCTAACTCAGCCGTGAGATTCCAGCTGCAGAGATTTAACTCTAATGTAAAAATTGTGAACGGATGAAAACTGGGATGTCATAAGTAATACATCTATTCCAAGTGGGGGCAAGGCTACCATCCACACACATACCAAAAACAGAGGAGGAGGAGGAGGAGGAGGAGGAGAACAGAACAGAGGAAGGAAAAGAAAAGGATTTAAGACGGAACACTTTCTTTTCCTTTATGCTCCCGAAATGACATGAATTGAAGCCATAAGGCTAATATATACCTTCCCCCTCCCCTCTCCACCACCACCCAGACCCCTCCAGCCTCCCAGGTCTTCAATTGACTCTTAATTGTGCCCACTCTGTCCTACTTTAAGTGCAGCCATTAATAAAAAGGGTCCCTTAATGTCCTGAAGAAATGGGCATCACACCACTTACTTGTTTATAGGCCAAATCCATTTCTTCCAGGCTCTCGCCCCTTTCCGCCTTTCTTCCTGTCTCAGCCTCCAAATGGATTTCAAAACATTTGGAAAATCTGTCTATTAAGCGCTAGTGTTCTGGCGCATTCTTCCCCGGGAACCGAGAGAGGTCAGATGAAACAGGTCTGATGAACTTTCGTTTTTTCTCCCTTTCCTTGCAATCTAGAGTTGCTTCCCAAATGACACCTTATTCCCTACATAGTGCACTACTTTTGACCAACCCTCATGGGGCTCTGGTCAAAAGTAGTTGTCACGACTTCCGCCGAAGTCGGTCCCTCTCCTTGTTCGTGCGGCGTTCGGCGGTCGACATCACTGGCCTTCTAGCCATCGCTGATCCACTTCTCCTTTTCCATTTGTTTTGTCTTTGTCTTACACA
The DNA here is from genome assembly GCF_029448725.1 of Salvelinus fontinalis. Taxonomy (NCBI): domain Eukaryota; kingdom Metazoa; phylum Chordata; class Actinopteri; order Salmoniformes; family Salmonidae; genus Salvelinus; species Salvelinus fontinalis. The sequence continues at coordinate 19,757,061 of NC_074678.1, read as the reverse complement.
CCTGGTTTCAATCCCCCAATTACTTGTTCATTATTTAACCCTCTGTTCCCCCATGTTTGTTTGTGAGTAATTGTTTATTGTATTGCGGTCCGTATTTGTGGCCTTGTATTTATACGACGTGTATTCTGATATATTTGAGTAAAATTACTTTCATTACTCATATCTGCTGTCCTGTGCCTGACTCATCTCACCAGCTACACACAGACGCTTTACAGTAGTGCATTATGTAGACAAAAGGAGGCCATTTGGGACACAATCTATAGCTGTCTCCCTTGAGCCATATGATGTCCAGCGAGAGTCGGAATAGACTGTTGGTAATGGCCCTACAAACAATGCACTCTTTGTGCCTGAGAAGACAAGGAGAAGCGTTGGGTTGCCGGGGGGCAATAGGTGGAAGAAACACTTTTAATACAAAGCAGCGTATAGTTTTTTAAATTCCATTATATAAGAGGGATCTGATGGAAATATTTGTATTGACAGTAGTTTAGCATCACTCCCCCTTTCCCTCCCTGTCACCCAGTTAAAATATTAAACCGCTGTGATTGTGATAAGCAAAGATGCCCTCTACCTTTGTGTGGTTGTATCGTTATAGTCACAGTGTCCCTTCTTCGCCAACAGTTCTTATCAGCCTCATTTGTTTGTACCACACGTTGAAGGGTGTTCCAGGTAAAGGATCTAGACCTCCATGTATCTAAGTCAGAGGAGTATGTTTTCTATGTTGGCTTAATCTTTCCTCTCTCTGTACTTAGGGTTTTATTACCAATAATAACATTGGTCTTTTGGGAACTGGAGGCTAAGTATGCCCCCTAGCACTCAAGCCCTTTTACACAGAGCGAGACTGCCCGACCGTCTAGCTAACATAATACAAGCCTTGCCGTCTCTGTGTCCCAAATGGCACCCCATTCCCTATATAGTGCACTACTTCTGACCAGGGCCCATAGGGCTCTGGTTAAAAGTAGTGCACTACGTAGGGAGAAGAGTGCCATTTGGGACGAATATTCTATCTCTGCTTCTAACTCCCTGATAAGACATGTACTACTACAGTACAGTTTGATGGGTATTTTGTACAGCTGATGAATGGAGAAAAAGAGATAACGTTATTGTCAATTTCATCTTCATAAATGGATTGAGATTTCAGAAATAAACATACTCCTGAACATACCATACACAGGCTAGGCCAGTAGAAGGAATATGGTTAAAATGCTACACTTCTGTATTTAAGTACATGCAACAGTAATTTACATTGTACGGTCAAATCAAAGAAAATCTCACATCCACAACCCTGATAGAAGTTTCTAGATTTACTGAGTTCTGGCCAGGTTGATACCGTATTTTATGTATGATATTCTATAACCTAAACAACTCAAAGCTTCTATGCTATCTGGTTGTATCTGTTTTTAAACCATGCATATATCAGATAGAAAAACAAATAGACAGCTCATTAAACAACAAAAATATAAACTCAACATGCAAATGCAACATGCAACAATTTTCAAAGATTTTACTGAGTTACAGTTCATATAAGGAAATAAGTCAATTGAAATATATTCATTAGGCCCTAATCTACAGATTTCACATGACTGATTAGGGGCCCAGCCACTTGGAAGCAAGGCCCACCCACTGAGGAGCCAGGCCTGGCCAATCAGAATGAGTATTTTCCCACAAAAGGGTTTTATTACAGGCAAAAAAACAATTTTCATCAGCTGTCCGGGTGGCTGGTCTCAAACAATCCCACAAGGTGAAGAAGGCGGATGTGGAGGTCCTGGGCTGGTGTGGTTACACGTGGTCTGCGGTTGTGAGGCCGGTTGGACGTACTTCCAAATTCTCTAAAACAACATTGGAGGTGAATTACGGTAGAGAAATTAACGTTTAATTTTCTGACAACAGCTCTGGTGGACATCCCTGCAGTCAGCATGCCAATTGCATGCTCCCTCAAAACTTGAGATGTCTCTGGCATTGTGTTGTGTGACAAAACTGCACATTTTAGAGTGGCCTTTAATTGCCCCCAGCACAAGGTGCACCTGTGTAATGACCCTGCTATTTAGCTTCTTGATATGCTACACCTGTCAGGATTATCTTGAAAAAGGAGAAATGCTCACTAACAGGGATGTAAAGAAATTTGTGCAAATAATTTGAGAGAAATAAGCTTTTCTTGTATATGGAACATTTATGGCATTTTTTATTTGAACTCATGAAATATTGGACAAAAGCCTTACATATTACGCTTATATTTTTGTTCAGAGTATATACAGTTGAAGTCAGGAGTTTACATACACCTGGGTTGGAGTCATAAAAACTAGTTTTTCGATCAAATTTCAAGTTAACAAACTATAGTTTTGGAAAGTCGGTTAGGACATCTACTTTGTGCATGACACAAGTAATTTTTCCAACAATTGTTTACGTAGAGATTATTTCACTTATAATTCACTGTATCACAATTCCAGTGGGTCAGAAGTTTACATACACTAAGTTGACTGTGCCTATCAACAGCTTGGAAAATTCCAGAAAATGATGTCATGGCTTTAGAAGCTTTAGAGTCAATTGGAGGTGTACCTGTGGATGTATTTCAAGGCCTACCTTCGAACTCAGTGCCTCTTTGCTTGACATCATGGGAAAATCCAAGGAAATCAGCCAAGACCTTAGAAAAAAAATTGTAGACCTCCACAAGTCTGGTTCATCCTTGGGAGCAGATTCCAAAAGCCTGAAGGTACCACGTTCATCTCTACAAACAAGAGTATGCAAGTTTAAACACCATGGGACCATGCAGCCGTCATACCGCTCAGGAAGGAGACGCATTCTGTCTCCTAGAGATGAACGTATTTGAAGTGAAAAATGCAAATCAATCCCAAAACAACAGCAAAAGGACCTTGTGAAGATGCTGGAGAAAACAGGTACAAAAGTATCTATATCCACAGTAAAACAAGTCCTATATCGACATAACCTGAAAGACCACTCAGCAAGGAAGAAGCCACTGCTCCAAAACCACCATAAAAAAAGCCAGAATACAGTTTGCAACTGCACATGGGGACAAAGATCGTACTTTTTGGAGAACTGTCCTCTGGTCTGATGAAACAAAAATAGAACTGTTTGGGCATAATGACCATCATTATGTTTGGAGGAAAAAGGGGGATGCTTGCAAGCCGAAGAACACCATCCCAACCGTGAAGCATGGCAGCATCATGTTGTGGGGGTGCTTTGCTGCAGGAGGGACTGGTGCACTTCACAAAATAGATGGCATCATGAGGCAGGAAAGTTATGTGGATATATTGAAGCAACATCTCAAGACATCAGTCAGGAAGTTAACCTGTTGGGGATGGGGGCGCTGTTTAGACTATTTATGCTAATGTGGCTAATTTTTTAAACGGCTTCCCACAAAATCCTTGATCGTACAATATGCATATTATTATTATTATTGGATAGAAAACAGTCTATAGTTTCTATAGGAGTTGAAATTTTGTCTCTAAGTGGAACAGAGCCCATTCTACAGCAATTTCCCTGACATGGAGTCAGATTTGAGAAACGTTGGCCACTTTTCTGAAGTCATTTAAACGGGCACTGTCGTTGCTATGACTATACGGACACTTCTTACGTCTTCCCCTGGATGCCTTTACGTGATGACGATTCCAACGGGCTCGATTGCTCGTTCACAGGCACTACAAATGAAAAAAACCTTTAGCTAGCAAGTCTTTTCTTGCTGCGTAACGCGCGTGGAAGACACCGACCCTCTCCTGTTCCAAGCATTAGTTTAGCCTGTTATATTTCTCCGGTCATCTTTTCACTCGTTATAGGAGTTACAAACATCACAAAGTAGTTAATTTAAAGCGTTTTATAGCAATTTATATCCGTTTAGTGCGATTTTGGGACATTTATTTTTGCAACGATGTGAAAAGTTGGGAACGCTTTTCAGTTCATCCCGAACGTAGTTGACATTTCCACATGGCAAGAGGACAGCTTTCCACCAAAAGACGATTTCTCCCAAGAAAGGATCCTTTGCCCAAGATACTGATGGAAGAACAGCTCAAGGTAGGACATTTTTATTATGATAAATCGTGTTTCTGTCGAAACATTTTAGTGGCTTAGGACGCCATGTTTTTTGACGTAGCTTCGCTTGGCGCAAACTGTATTGAAAAGTAAGGATAAATTAAAAAATGTAATAACGCAATTGTATTAAGAATTAAATTGTCTATCAATCCCTGTCCACCCTATATTTTTTAGTCACGTTTATGAGTATTTATGTATAAGAGTAGATCACTGTCTAAGTGGCGCAAGGACGTTTTCTTTACCAGCTTGTCTACATTTCACATTGTCTAACCATGATTTTGGTGGCTAAATATAAACATTTTCGATCAAACTGTATATGCATGTTGTAATGTGATGTTACAGGAGTGTCATCGGAAGAATTCTGAGAAGGTTAGTGAAAAAATTAATATCTTTTGGCGATGTTGACTTTTATCGCTCACTTTGGCTAGAATCAATGCTGGGCTGCTAATGTGCTATGTGCTACGCTAATATAACGATTTATTGTGTTTTCGCTGTAAGACACTTAGAAAATCTGAAATATTGTCTGTATTCACAGGATCTGTGTCTTTCGATTCGTGTATGCTGTGTATTTTTACGAAATGTTTGATGATTAGTAGTTAGGTAAACACGTTGCTCATTGTAATTATTCTAGTCCATTTGTGATGGTGGGTGCAATTGTAAACTATGCCATATACCTGAAATATGCACTTTTTTCTAACAAAACCTATCCCATACCATAAATATGTTATCAGACTGTCATCTAATGAGTTTTTTTGTTGGTTAGGGGCTATAAATATCTTAGTTTAGCCGAATTGGTGATGGCTACTGGTGTTGGTGGACAAATAAAAGATGGTGGAATATGCTAATGTGTTTTTAGGTAATAGATGTACATCTTTACATATTGTGTCTTCCCTGTAAAACATTTTAAAAATCGGAAATGTTGACTGGATTCATAAGATCTGTGTCTTTCATTAGCTGTATTGGACTTTAATGTGTGAAAGTTAAATATTTTAAAAAAATATTTTTTTTGAATTTCGCGGCACTGGTTTTTCAGTGGGGGGGGGGGGGGTGTGCCGCTAGCGCCACGCTGATCCTAGACAGGTTAAAGCTTGGTCAAAAATGGGTCCTCCAAATGGACAATGACCCCAAGCATACTTCCAAAGTTGTGGCAAAATGGCTTAAGAACAACAAAGTCATGGTATTGGAGTTGCCATTACAATGACCTGACCTCAATCCAAAACCTCAAAAGCGTGTGCGAGCAAGGAGGACTACACACCTGACTCAGTTACACCAGCTCTGTCAGGAGGAATGGGCCAAAATTCACCCAACTTATTGTGGGAAGCTTGCGGAAGGCTACCTGAAATGTTTGAACCAAGTGAAATAATTTAAAGGCAATACTACTGTCAGGATTCACCTAGCGGTCATGATTTGAGGCTGTACAGATGTTTGATGTATTAGAATCATTTATTATGCTTATGTTATATTAATAGAAGGGGAGGGGTTATAATACCCCTCCCTCCTTACATTTATAGGGTCCTAGACTATAGATTAACAATATATAAATTCATTATATAGTTTTAGAGTTGTTCTCTGTCTTTCTGTCTCTCTGTCTGTATGACTGACACATACCTCTGCAGGGGAGTGTGGGAGATAAGAGACTACTCAGACATTCCACAATTAATCAACTTTGGGGAGGGGACATTTATTGCCTAGCCTTTAGATAA